>NW_016176206.1:4955-9404 GCF_001687245.7 Rhagoletis zephyria
GTAAAATGTTTACAGCAGATTGTCAAAGCAGTGCAACAACTGTTCTCTTGCAAGTTTTTGCTAGTTTTGTGTTCAATAACCTCTTCTGCTAGTTTTCTCTTCTTCTCAATTTTACGCTCTATTTTGCTTTTACGCTCTCGCTGCAATGTCTTACTGGAGAAGTTACTATACAAGCCTAATGTTACTCGCATATTTTCGAGCCTGTATGTAAATTTTCGGAAAAAAGGTTAAAAAGTATATTCATCTGCTGAAAAGATATTTTCGCAGATTCACAATTTATTTAAAATACATTTATCAGCCCTATCTCCAATTCCATGTGAATAAATCTCTTCAGTGCTTAAATAATTTTCACCACATTAAATAGCTGCACAACACCCTAATTGCCGAAAAAGCGTTGCTTGCAACACTAGTCCTTTATGGGGACCAAACTTGGTAAAAAAAAATGGCTAAGTTTGTTTACTGGATATACTGAGAATCGCACATATCGCTTCAGACGGACATTGTTTTTGCTAGTTCGTTGTCACTTCCTCGTAAAAAAGTGAAAAGTGAAAAAGTTTTACTGATTTTAATGAAAATTCCGTAAAATTAGTTATACATTAGCAAAAAACCAGTTTATTTTTTGAGTGCTTATGCGAATTATAAAAGAAAAATTGTGATTGATACTGAACGACGAAAAAATAAAAGAAGCGAAACGAGGAATATGAAAATGAGAAATTGATTTTCCGACACAACTGCATTCGAATTAAATACATATTGCAATTGATGAACGCACGCGAAAAAAGCTTCACTCATTTTTCACGCATTATATCTGCTTTTGCGGTACCGTCGGTTCACGTTGGTATTGGGTCACTAACTACCGGAGTAATTTTGATGCAATAATCTGAACTGTGTACAATGCTGTCGGGCTCCAACCACTGAATTACATCCAAATAAAACTTTACCCTGCTTCTGTAAGCCAGAGCAATGAACTAAGGATGAATAAAATCCCATTCCATACCAGCTATAAAACTGCTTGATAACCACTGTATATTTTGTTATCCTTTGATACTAAGACTTCGCTGCAATGAATATAGTCGGGGACTATGAATATAGTTCAAAGGACATGCTTGGCCATGGTGCTTTTGCCGTGGTCTACAAAGGACGTCATCGTAAAGTAAGTAGCTTATACATAAACTTATTGACTTTTATGACAAAATAAATAGCTTTTGACCCTCAATTTATAGTTTTGTATGTAAATGCTTTTGCAGGCATAATAGTCTACACCATAACAATTATTTAATAACCAATATACATACATATGTATATATGTATCTACATATTATCTTGTACATACATATGTATGTATGTATGTCCATATGTATATAAATATAAATGCGCATATGGGAGTACGTAAATAATTTACATATATGTATATTTGTATATTCTTGACAAGTTTTAATCGAGAATCTGCAATGAAGGAGCTGCCCCTTTCCACCTGCCCGTATGCTATCAGTCATGATAAAAACATAGCAAGGTATAACCGTTCTCTCAATTTGTCGGCCATGATTTTTTTTTGAAGTTTGCCAACATTTTAAAATCATATAAAAGTGAAAATAAAAAAATGAAATTGTTCGAAATTGTTGTTGCTTGAGATTGAAAATGAAAATGTGTGTGTGAGTTTGTGAGTAAATTTAAAAATTAAATTGTTTGGAAACGTCAAGAATTTTAAAAGTGACTCTCAGCGGTTCTACCTTACTATATTTTTATCATGCTATCAGTTGGTGTGAAATATAATAAATTAAAACGCAATTGACATAAGAAAAAAGCCACTAAAGCAAACTGAAATAAAAAAAATAGCAGCCCAAAATGCTACAAATGTCAATAATAAATAAATTGAGTTAAAAATATGAAACAAAACAAAATAGGCAAACGCGTGGAGTACCTATGTATGTATGATTCAATAATTACGCGGTGCTACAAAAAAAAATGGTTGCTGGTACTTTTTATGTTATGTAGTAGAAGTGATAGAAACAGGTCCAGAAAATTTGTTGTTGAAGCAGCATGCAAGTTCTCCAAAGAGTTTTTGGGGAGTGTTGCTGGAGTGACAGTCCATGGCCAGATATAAATCTGGGTCGTTCCGGTTACGTAGACCCTGAAGTGGGAAGTATTTTGGCTTGGCAGAATTTCAAATACACCCCCAAAATCTCAAGTTATGACCAAAAAACTGAAAATCTGGATGTTGGGTCAACGCACAAGCCAAAAATTGGACAGTTTTTAACGGATTCTCATAATCTTATATTCATTGAAATGTGGAAGGTGGTGTCTTTCCACTTCTTTTAGGATAACTGCCTGACTGTGAACTGAAAAGCTTGAGAAAAATCCGCCTTTTTTTTATTATTTTCATATTTTGTTGGGGTTTTTGTCATGATTGTCTTCTGTTTTCACTCAAAACTAATGCATAAAATGCATGTTTGTTGTTGTTGTTGTTGTTGTTGTTGTTGTAACTGCTTATTTAGCCCGTAATTTTCCACAGGCTCAAATAACGGTGGGCCCAGAAAACTTAATATTTCGATTGGGCCGAACCAGAGGGAGAGGTGTGTTAGTTGAGTGGGATTGGAGCGGGCATGTGAAGAGGTGGTTGGCCTCATGGGGGAATCACCGCATGGTGGACACTCATTTTAGATAGTGGGAGGCTAGCCAGAGTTACGCGGGTCTCGTAGAAGTTGAAGCTCACTCTCGTTGTTGTTGTTGTTGTTGTTGTAGCGGCTACAACAACCCCGCCCAAATCGGTTGATATCTCAGTCGTTGTCGTCACAGGTGGTGATTGTATACTGATAACGGCATTCACTCGACTGGAGTTTGTGCAGGTGGTAATGGCCTATCCGTAAATGCCGTTAATAACCTGTCTGTACAGTCCCAATCCCAGGGATGCTGTACGTAGTGATGGACCTGGCCCTTCAGTTCAAGCAAGTTCCGGGGCTGTCCGGGGTGTTGTATTGTGGCATGTCTGTCCATTGTCCCCGCCGTCCGACGGCGTTTCTTTGTATTTGCCCCAGTACTGCCGATTTGGAGAATTGATTTTGACGGTTCTGCCAATTTCTGTTGTGTGTGCCGAGAAAGAGAGCAGGCTCCGACGATTTTCCGGTTGTTCACCGTAGGAATCGGGTTTTCGTCGACGAGAAAACCCAGCTGTAGCCAGGTGGAAAAACGGTTGCCGAGAATATCGTAGGGTAGAGGGCTAGGCTCCTTGTTTTGAAGAAAAATTTGGAGTGATAACCGTTTATATTTGAGCATAAGTCACCGATTCCATTGCCGGAGGCATTTTAATTTTTTTGTCTGGATTGGGTCTTATCGGGACTTACAGTGTAAGGGACTTTGTCCTGTCTGAATACTATGTTATCTGGATTTGATTTGGTTGGGATTTTTTTATGTCTGTATACAAATGTATGTCGTTTCTGGATTGTTTGTCTGGATTTT
Organism: Rhagoletis zephyria; assembly: GCF_001687245.7. Taxonomy (NCBI): domain Eukaryota; kingdom Metazoa; phylum Arthropoda; class Insecta; order Diptera; family Tephritidae; genus Rhagoletis; species Rhagoletis zephyria. The sequence goes on from NW_016176206.1 coordinate 8,412, forward strand.
TGAAATTTGTCTGGATTATTTCTTACCCATAAGCCAAGAATATAAGCGCTAAGATAACATTTCTCTCTCTTATTTCCACCTAAGAGATATCTGTAAGTATTGCAAGGTTTGCCGCGAGTGCGTAAGCTCCTTCTATAATCCTGCTGTTTCACAGAATGGACATTTTTTGCACTTAACGTCATAAACACTCAGATAACTCGTGGCCTTAACCGTAACCGTCCCTGTGAGAGAACGATTCTAGTAGCGTTGGACTTGTCAAAGGCTTTTGACACCGTCTGCCATTCCACGCTACTAGAAGATATAGAGGCTTCCTCTCTCCCACAGAGGCTCAAACGGTGGTCGGCAAATTATCTGAGTAGTCGACACTCGTCGGTAATGTTTAGAGACAAGTAAACTTAGAAAAATAAAACAGGGGGTTGTTGTTGTAGCGGCTACAACAACCCCGCCCAGGACGGTTGGTATCTCAGTCGTTGTCCTCAAGTTCCACTAACGGCAACCCTAGGAAGCGTGCAGCTTCTGTGGGGTTTGTCCACAGGGACAAGGCCGTTAGGGCTGTCGGGTTTTCCGGGCATGCGAAGAGAGGGAGTCTCGATTGATACGCTGCGACTCACACAGTAGACACACAGGGGGAGTGATAATACTCGTTCGAAACACGCTCGGTTTTAAAACAATAACTAACAAGGCTTTAGACAAAAATGTTTGGTGTATAGTTATTCAACTCACACACTGTGATACCAGGTGGCAGCTCGGGGTGGTTTATCACTCCCCAAGCTCAAGTGATGCGGAATTTGTTACATATATGGAGGATATCTTAGCAGAAATCTCAGAAAATTCTGTGAACACTGTTGTCATTGGCGATTTTAACATAAACATGAACGTAGTATCAACCTACAGCAGAGAACTCAATGATGTTTTCTTGCAACAAGCCATGCAACAGCTGATACATTTTAATACGAGGGTGACGGAACATTCGGAAACACGTATTGACTTGTT
>NW_016176207.1:0-9404 GCF_001687245.7 Rhagoletis zephyria
AGTAGCACCTGTTGGTCAAGAGTTATTCTTAGCTTTATCTCCAGACTGACATCATTGGTCGTGTTCATGCTGGATCCTTAGAAAACAAAGTCCTTCACTACTTCAAAGTAATGACTGCCAACAGTGACGTGTATCCCAATGCGCGATGACTTTTTATGTGTTTCCAGAAGGTACTTTGTATTGTCCGCATTCACCGCTAGACCAACCTCGTTAGCTTCATTTTCTGCTGCTGCTGCGATTCAGATTGGCAGCTCTTAAGACGCCATTAAGCATTAGATTGAAAAAGATCGCATGATCTCGTTTGGTCTTACGTTCTTGATGTTATTTGATAACTTCCAAACGGTCCGGGTTCAAATCCCAACTTTTTTTCCTTTTCAAACTTGAATTTGATATTATTAACCAATTTTTGGTTCATTTTTTCTCAGTGTATGTATGTTCGACAATATTTTTATATGAAGGAAAATGCACAAATTTTGCTTGCTATTGCAAGCGTGAAATTTTAATGAAACTTTGTTATTTTTTTCTTTTTCTAACAAACTTTGAAACTTGAATTTATATGTTTTTTTAATATTTGGACAAATCTTGAAACGCTGCTTTTATAGAATAAGCTATATTTTTATAAAAAAAAAAACAACTAAAATTATATAATAAAAAAAAATTGCTGGTCAAAACTTGTCGAATAGTTATGATAAGCGCTATAGTATTTTTTGTTTTTAATTCAGAGCCAATACATACTACATACATACTTATTTATTATCATGTATTTATGTATGCTTAGCAATTTTCTTGTCACAAACAATTTACTTATTTTAATATTGTTCAAAGATAAGAGCTCTACAATTTAATTGATATAAAATGTGCTATATATACGCTTTTTATCATATTCGTCTTTAGAAAAACATTAGCTACACACGTTTTGCTGTCATTCTTAACTCACATCAATTTGATTGAACACAAATCACGTTCACTCAAACAAATTGCTGCTGCTGACAGACGTTTGCGCACATAGTGGCGGATAGGATATAGACTTTTGGTTGGGGGGGAGTGGGGGGGTTGACTGGGTCAACTTGTCAAATAAGATTAAATTAACTACACAAAGAAAAAAGTAACACGATTTTTTCAAACATCGTCATTTTCTCGGTTTCCACACTAACAATTTTGAACAGAAAAAGTATTTTATAAGGCATGTTCACATTATCGTAATTTACCGCTCATTCGTAATTCATAAAAAAATCATGCTGAAATCAAGTAATTGTGCTATGTAAAATTTGTCAGAAAATGCGAAATTCGCAAAAATTCGACCAATTCCAAAAATTTGCTATCAAAATTTGAGATTTTTTAATCAGACTTTTTAGAAAAGTTTTGGGCATGCATTTTTCTAGCCAATTTAATTCCACTTTAATAAGGTGCAAGTTCAAAGTTTTGCATTTTCTTCGATATAAAAAGACGAATATTTTAGAACATTACCTCACTTGAAATGCAAAAAATCGTTACAAACATCGTCGCTGATATTCAAAAAGTCATGACTAATAAAAAATTAAAAATTCAGTTTTTAATTGATATGATGGATTTCATTGAATTACAACTCCCACATCATTTCATGAAAAAAATAAAAAATTTTGGTCACGACTTTTTCCATTTCAGTTACGATGTTGTTACGTCTTTTTGCATTTCAGGCGACGATGTAATAAGTTTTTTTTTTGTGAATAAAAATGCGAAATGNTTTCCATTTCAGTTACGATGTTGTTACGTCTTTTTGCATTTCAGGCGACGTTGTAATAAGTTTTTTTTTGTGCATAAAAATGCGAAATACCTCCAACCAAAAAAATTCTGAAAAATCAGCGCGAATTTTGAGGTACTTCAAACGTTCACTGAACTGAAATTCAATGAGCTATAAAACTTCATACCAAAAAAATTTTTGTCAGCCTGGTGCCACGCAGTCAAGCTACATGCAATAAAACTAAGTACACTGCCAAAATGGAAAGACCTCGAATTGGGTCATACCAAAATTCGAATACTTTTAAATCCCCCGACTACGCAACACCGCCTCTCGAGCTCGATATTAGGAGGGAGGAGGATTCGGTGTAAGACCTCCAAAACACCGGATGGAACTAAATCTAATAGTAGAGAGTTTGATACACTCGAAGGACCTCTCCTAAGACCTCTGTTTTTGGGTGGCAGACCACTGCAGCTTCTTCCGAACAGAGCTCGCGGTCATAATAGAAATTGCCCTTTGGCTACTCGAATCTTCTCTTAATCTGCCTTCAGTAACCATATACCCCGATAGCCAAACAGCTATTAAGTCACTGGATTGCTATGAAACCTCGTCAAAAATTGCGATAGAATGTATGTAAAGTCTTCAACGAGTGAGCTTCAAAGTCTACTACCCACATTGTGTGGTGCCAAGTCACAGAGACTTATAAGGCAATTGCACAGCAGACAACCTTGCAAGGAAGAGAACCCTTCGTCGAGAAGTCAAATAAAAGATGGTCGGAAGAACCTACGTGTGCGACGACTAGGCAACTCTGGCGCAGTTTCACAAGTAAACATCCGATGTACTCATTCGGTTAGAACGCCCTCTACTAAGGCAAATGACTGGTATTATAACGAATCACTGCTTGATGGGAAGGCATGCTAGCAGAATGAACCTGCCGGACAATAACTTCTGATCGAGCTGCCGCGACGAGGAATCAATTGAGATTGTAGAACAGCACCTCTGTCGCAGCCCTGCCATTTCGTGTTTGAAAAGGCGCTCGTTTCACCACCACCTCTTTGTCTGTCTAGCAGCCCTAAACGAGACAACAATTCAAGAAATCTTGCGCTTTATTAAGTTAACCAACCGGTTCTACTTCCAAGTGAACGGACATGATCGAATACGAGCTCTCAATTGATATCACAACGGGCACACTGATACAATTTAAAACTTAATTCAGACAATGGCCCTCGGAAAATTATGGTTTCTCCAACACAAAAAAAAAAAAAAAAAAACAAATTTTTTGTGTAAAAAAATTGTCAAATATTATATGATATTTTAGTGCTTCCCCGTAGTACGTAGGTATATGGCTTTTTTTATCACTTTAATAAATATTTTTGTCTGCTAAAAACACAAACGTTTCTTTTGCAGTAAAGTAAAAAAAGTGAATTAGTGAAAATAATGACAAAAACCAACAATAACAAAAATAGAGACCCGCACACATCGCAAACCACAAGTCACATGCTTGGCTGAGAATTTACAATAAAGCGCGTTGTTCTTCCCCCTTTTTCCCAGTTTTTTTTTTTTTTTTTGTTTCTCACCCGCAGATCTTGTAACCGCGTTGGCATCGTCACAACATTGTGCACAGCCGCATGCGGTTGTTAAAGCTTGTTATTGATGCGTAGTAATAATTTAGACACTTTAATCGAACAAAAAAAAACAAAATAAAAATAAAAAACAAAAGCCATAACAAAAATCAACCGATTTTCGTCGATGTTTTTTTTATTTGTTTTTTACATGATCGGTAGACGATCAAAGACACAAAGATTGCCTGAGATAAAAAATTTTATTTGCTGTTTTGAAAGTCTGTTAATTTTTATATTCCTTCAGATAATTTTTTTTAATACCTTTAGTATTTACTTTAGTAGGCATTTTCTAGCTTTTTATTGTTTTTCGCTCGATTGTGATAACAAAAAAGCAAACTTTTTTTTTGTCTCTCAAACCTACTTTTCTAATAATTTTTTGTTGCCAGATAAAAAATAACATAGTTTTTTATTTTGACTATTAAAAAATGAAGAACAAAAACCATAACAAAAGATATTTTTTCCTTAATGTTTTCTTTTTTATTTGCTGTTGCGCGATCGGTAGACTTTGTTGTTTGAGATAAAAAATATTTTTTTTTTTACTTTGGGTATTAACTTTTTAAACATTCTCTGGCTTTTTGTGTTGTTTTGTGTTAATTACCAATTTTTTAATTAGATAATCTAAATTTTTTATTTTTTTTGGCGTGATCGGTAGACGATTTTTTTGTTGCTTCTGATAATTTTTTTTTTTAAGTTGACTATTTACTTTTGTAGATATTTTCTATCTTTTTTATGTTGCTTCGCTGGATTGTGACAATTAAGAAGCAAAAAAAAATTTTCGCTCAAAAATATTTTCTCAACAAATTTTTTTGGTTGCTTCAGATAAAAGATAAATTATTTTTTGAGTATTTACGATTGTAAGCATTTTCCAGCTTTTTCTGGTGTTTAAAAATCCTGCGGTATGTTATTAAAAAGCAAATTATTTAATTTAAACTAAATTTTTATATATTTTTTGCAGTGATCGGAAGACGACTTTTTTGTTGCTTCAGATAAATTTTTTTAACGTTTTTACCACTTTCTGNTTGTCAATTCTATACATCCATTTGCTTATTTGCTTTTTTGTATAGTTTCTTAATTAGATAATCTAAATTTTTTATTTTTTTTTGGCGTGATCGGTAGACGATTTTTTTGTTGCTTCTGATAATTTTTTTTTTAAGTTGACTATTTACTTTTGTAGTTATTTTCTATCTTTTTTATGTTGCTTCGCTGGATTGTGACAATTAAGAAGCAAAAAAATTTTCGCTCAAAAATATTTTCTCAACAAATTTTTTGGTTGCTTCAGATAAAAGATAAATTATTTTTTGAGTATTTACGATGGTAAGCATTTTCCAGCTTTTTCTGGTGTTTAAAAATCCTGCGGTATGTTATTAAAAAGCAAATTATTTAATTTAAACTAAATTTTCATATATTTTTTGCAGTGATCGGAAGACGAATTTTTTGTTGCTTCAGATAAACTTTTTTAACGTTTTTACCACTTTCTCTTTTTTTTGCTGTTTTGAAATATGTAATTAAAGTGGAAATTTTCTATTTTAATGTAGATTTTTTTGATTTTGTTTTTTGGCGTGATCGGTCAACGAATTCGTTTGTTGTTCCAAACAAATTTTTTTCTTATACTTAAAGTTTTTTTGTAGCCATTTTCTAGTGAGAATTTAAAATTTAATATTTTTAATTAAATCCCAATTTTTCGAGACCAATTTTTGGCTTTAAGTTTTTTTTTAATGCCCCAAATATAGCGCTACAGAATATTCACTCGCCAAAAACCAGTCTTTGTAGCGTCATTTAAACATTCTGTTAATTAGGAAAATATATTTTGAAATCTCACATACTTGTATTTTTAGCTGCTTTCACACTACTACTCCAGCCGCTGTGCGTTTACTGCGTTTTTATTTTAACCAGCACAATGCACTTTTGTAAACCCTTACGAAAAAAACCCGTTTTTGTTTCAATACAAGTATTCGATTACGAGTCTCTTTTTTTGTTAATTAAGCATTTTTTATACACATGCCCGTTTTTTTTTTAAAGCTTTAATTTACAATCNGATTACGAGTCTCTTTTTTTGTTAATTAAGCATTTTTTATACACATGCCCATTTTTTTTTTAACGCTTTAATTTACAATCATCCACTCATAAGTACAAACAAACAACAAAGTACATATGTACAATTTTATTTTTTTTGAATACGCGCGCCGGCATCAACTCTCTTTTGCTCTTTTCGAAATTTTCTGATTCCTGTAACGATACTTTAATATAGATGCTCGTTCGTATATGTATTAGACGCAGCTAAGTCAAACACCAACTGACAATGCGCGCAGACTTGTTCGATGCTTTATAGGCTCAAAGTTATAACGAAACGATCATACAGCCAAATAGCCAACTTGCCAACCCATCAGCCCACAACCCACACCAGGCATGCATATTGATCGGCTTACAATGTATGTAGCAACAACGATCAACAAACGAAATCGCATACGAAAACAAATAACCACGAGAAGTATCTACATACATACATATATATGTACATTCATATAAAACAAAACGATTTGATTACGCCGGCAACAACGATCTCGTATCAATACGATACAATACATTAACTGCATACATACTTAAGTATACACCAATGCTATACTAATTTAAGTACAAGTACTTTTTGACAATTTGAAATAAATGTCTGTATCTATCTACATACAGGCGNAACAAATAACCACGAGAAGTATCTACATACATACATATATATGTACATTCGTATAAAACAAAACGATTTGATTACGCCGGCAACAACGATCTCGTATCAATACGATACAATACATTAACTGCATACATACTTAAGTATACACCAATACTATACTAATTTAAGTACAAGTACTTTTTGACAATTTGCAATAAATGTCTGTATCTATCTACATACATACAGGCATATATTTACATATTTACAGAGAGAAAATTAAGCAGTAACTATTACTTAGAATTTTATACCCAATGTACATATAAGGCTAACCAGAGATTAGTTCCTGCAGCTACGAAGATGTAAGTCTGGTAACAGATGTCCAGATTATACCTACATACTTGAAATATGAATTCACCACTTCAAAACGTTTTTGAATTTCGAGGGGCGGGGGAACAGCAGTAACGCGGCTTAAAAATAACAAGATATTGTAGCCGACGGAACCATACAAAGCCGTTCTCATCAGCCGACTCATTTCCTTCAATATTGCTATGTCCGGGAACTCAGCATTGAGTTACGTTGATACGGTCCAGTAACGCCATCGTGGTGCAACAATTTCATACAATTCCCGATTTCAATATTTCAGATCCCACTGGCTACAGTGCTGCCCNTAACGCGGCTTAAAAATAACAAGATATTGTAGCCGACGGAACCATACAAAGCCGTTCTCATCAGCCGACTCATTTCCTTCAATATTGCTATGTCCGGGAACTCAGCATTGAGTTACGTTGATACGCCATCGTGGTGCAACAATTTCATACAATTCCCGATTTCAATATTTCAGATCCCACTGGCTACAGTGCTGCCTGACTGTCGCCAAAAATAGTGGCTCTGTCTTCTGTAGCTCTACTACTTAGTAAGAGACTAGTCGCCTTCTCTATAGCGCAAATCTTCGCTTGGAACACACTGCAGTCGTTCGGTGGACGAAAGGACCCGTTGAACTGTGCAGGTCCTTCGAGTAGAAACCGAAAGCTTCTATGTCAGCTTTAATTCCATTGAGCCGGCCCCTTATTATTTCATTCAGTATTGCTACATGCCCGAGATTGGTTGGCTTTCACGTATTGGCTTCTCTGAGCCTGAGAGCTCTCTTTGCATTATGAATGAAAATAAGCAGCGATTGCAAGTGATATATCATGAGGTGCGCTACTTACTGCCGCCGATATGCCAAGGTATGCGAGTCTTTGCACTCTTCCCATTATTTTCCTCTTATTTCTTTTGTCTAGACCTGAATCTATCCAAAATTTAACAGAGGTAATCGTTTCGAAGCAGAGTTTGGCCGGGCTGATGCTAGGACGTCATGAGATGGCAGCCTGCAACCGAACGATGAGCTGCGTTCTGGCAAGTTTGTGGATATAGATGGTAAGGCCTTGCGGGGGTGTTACTCGGGCTGCATTTGTTGATTTCTAGTCCGCGTATCGCTCGTTTTTGGCGATCACACTGGCGTATTTAATTTCCCGCCGATCACCTTACACGTTGTAAGCAACGTTATTTTGGTGGTTCCCCATGTGCTTTCGCCTAGAGAAGGAGCTTGAGGTCTTTCTTGCTGGCACGTAATTTGATACAAGTGGCGAATGTATGCGCCGAGAGTGAGAAGAGCTTATTGAATGTGACACTCAAAATTTCTGGATAATTCACCGTCAGTATTTTGACATCATTGACGTATACGTCGAGCTCTAGCCTAAACTCCTTGGTCCAGGTGGTGGATTTGGCGTTAGAGACTTCGAGTTTCACAAGTCGAGTAACACAAAAACAAACCTTGATAAGGGACGACGGAAATTCATTACAAAATACATCATCTCTCAAAGGGAACGATTCACTGTAGATTTTATTCAATTTTACCACAAAGCCTCCGAAAGTGTTCATTATTCGCCTTTTTCCAAAACCGGGTTTCGAGTTATTCGAAAAATTGCAATTTAAAAAAAAAAACGGGCATACTGGTTTTATTTCGTATAGTTTTCATACAGTGAAAAAGCGTATGTTGGTATGAAGTCATGACCAAAAATTGCAGAAACACTATTAGTTAGAGACAGTTTTTATTTACAAAAGAGAAAAGTAAAATGAATTAAAGATTTTCATAAAATCCAGAAATAGTTCCCCGATTGAGTCTCTGTGTTATTTTAATCTTTCATCCTCTATCATCATCTTTACTTTTATCGGTATCCTCATCAGTGTTGCCATAAAAAAAAATTTCGTTTGGAGCTAAGTAGGGTCGAAAAAAGTGCTAAAAAGAGCTAAATAATACTAATAGTAGCTAAAATGAAGAGCTAATTTTTTTTTAAGTTGAGCATTTATTGACGTAAATTTTCTTTTACATTTTCCGTAATTTTAATAAATGCAACGAATTTTATAAATTTAATTGCTACGGCACTTATAACTATAGTCCGCCGATGGCGATTCTTTACTAAAACTACCTGAATATCAATTCATTAAAGAACAAGTGTTTTTGATAAACTTTTATAGAAACAAAAGAGAAAAACATAACAAAATAACATTACAAAAGAAACAATCATTCAAGAATCTATTCACTTATTTTTATGTACATACATAAATATATATCAAAAGTAGTATATCGCCTATGCATACATATCATTGCATTACTTTGTCCCATAGTCTTTTTCTTATTCAATGTTAAGAAAATAGTTCATTCGAAATCACATTTCTTAGTTGTACTCATATTAGTAAAAATATGCAGCTTCTGCTGACTCTAAAGGTGTCGTATTGAATACAATTTGTTAATAAACAGTAACCGTAGATTTTTAATGATAAAAGTATTTTTGAACAAGAAATTGTCAAAAATCAACACTTACCTAGCTACATACTTCAAACTTTCACTGTATTATACTAAAACTAAAAAAAAAAACTGCGTACTCAAAAAAAATTCTAATAAATCTGATAAACAGTTTCAAATTTTGATGAACATTTGCTAAAATTGGGGAAAAAGTAAAAAGAATCGGCTAAGAATCGGCCAAAAACGGCCGTATGTATGCATATACTTATATAAACTAGACGATGATCTAAAAATACTTTACAAACTGTTAAAATCTGCATTCTCAGATATTCGAATTGACCATAAAAACTCGGGTTACGAATAATTTTTTGACGTAGAATACGTCTTACCTTAAGGTATGGGGGCTATTTTAAAGGCTCAAAATTGACCCCAAAATAAGGCAATGTTTACCGTTGTTTTTACGACAGAAACCGAATTGGTTATTTACAAAAATGAATCTGTCGACAGGTTTGGAATTTTATCTTTGAAACGCCACACTCTCTTTGAAATCGCTTTATTAGTTCTCGTGTAATAAGCGTTTTTGTGAAGCTCTAAAAATTACAACTACAACATTTGAAC
>NW_016176209.1:0-4128 GCF_001687245.7 Rhagoletis zephyria
ATTAAGTTGTACCATTTGGACGCGCTGCTCAATCGAGTAATTTGGCATCACTGGCCGATTATAATAAACCACAGATTATAGATTACTATGTAAATAAGGTTAAGTAAATATTCTAAACTAGATGTATAACTTATAGGTACTAAATGACTCTAAATGTTCCCGCAATTTATTAAATAAATACATATATACTTATGCATTTGTATAACATCTGTTGCTCAAAAAATACAACCCACTAATTAGCCAGCTAAAAGCTACCAACCTGTTAGTTAGTCAGTCAAACCGCGAATCTGTACTTTCTNTTAATCGTAAGCAAACTGTGCTTTATTATTTTGTGGCTACAACGCATTTCTTGCTTGGTTTGTTTTTGGAAATGTAAACAAAAGCCCGGCATCGTTGAATGTGTGTGTGTGTGTGTGTTTGTAGTCTCACTGAATGACGATGCTGTTTCAATTTTAAGGGCCGGTGATAATCGAAGAGTTTGCAAAAAATTCGTGATACGCAATGAATAAAAAAAAATACTTGACTTCTATTAGCGATCCGTCAACTATCAGCTGAGGGCATCATGTCATACCATTTCCAATCGGTTCTAAAATCATTTTATATTTACTAGAAAGTAATTAGCTGATCGCTCGCTGTCGTTCTCGTATCATCTTTATGATGGTGCGTTCTAATAATTTATGAAAGGTGGGCGACTAATTTTATGTCATACCAAGTTTTCCTAAACATACACAATTTTTCATGTAATAATCCGTATAAATTTGTATAAGTTTTCTCTTACTATCTGTTGAAGCTTGAGAAATTGCTTCTGTGAAAGTCATGTGAAGGTTAATATAGTACTTTTTTTGTGTGAAATTCGCAGCAGTGTGAAAATAAATTATAGTTTTTTAAGTGTATTGTGAACGTTAATCTATTTAATTTATAAGCATACTGTAAAAATAGTGTGTGTGGGTATACTAATGAAATATTGGCGTTGATTAAAAGTTTTTTTTTTTTTTTTTTTTGTTGTGATGCTAACCACTATACTATCGAGGAATAAGAAGCACAATATTTTATGTACATATGTATGTATGTACACTGTTAGTATTTTAAAACTGCTTGAAAGAAATCCCCAAAAAATATATTTTAAAATATTCAGACGGCTAACAGCCAATTTTACGGAAGCAATTTAATGGCGTTTTCGTTTCTACAAAAAATGTTGCCTTCTCATTGCCCTCTTCTTAGTATTTGTGTGTAGAGGGCAAAGAGAAGGTAACATTTTTCTGTAGAAACGAAAACGCCGTAAGTGAAAAATGATTTAAATGTTGAATTGAAAATTTATTGGAAATTAACAGTAAATAAAAAACCATTTTCCATTTAAAATTCAAACACATCCAGCGCTCTCGCTATCAAATATCAGGTCCAATCCCGTATTCTCCGGACTAATACTATTAAAACTATCAAAAAATAAAAATTCACGCAGAGCGAGAGTAACACTGAAAAGTGCGGGAGCGCTTTCTAGTAAAAAACGGTAACTTCTGACAACTTCAACATAACCTCCAAATTTTGGTTGTAAATTTTTGCTTATTTTGTTTGTTAACACTCTTAGCTCACACATGCAAATAACCAAAAATACTTTCAAATTCATTAGAATCCACTTAAACAACTAATTAAGTACTTTTCAACGTGTATTGGTAGAGTGCATTTTACTTTTGCTTACAATTTTTTTGTCAAACATACTACAGCTGATCGTTTGACACATTTACCAGAATTTATCAGCAACAAATCTTCGGACTAAATCTGGTAACTACTGACAGAGAGCGGATCTTATTTACTCCCTTTTTTGTTCTCTTAATAGTCAGAGAACCGAGTACTGGATCGATTTCCAGTAAAATCTGACTAATTCTGACTATTTCTGACCAGTCCGGACTCGTACAGGATCGCAAATATTGAATATTTCTTTATTCCACTAACTTTTTACAAGATGGTGTCCTAGGCGGCCATGCTTTAAGGGCTAGACCTAAATACATAGCTTAAGTTTAATAAGAAATATTATTTTGACGTAGATCCAGAATCTTAGCTCAGTTGGTACTTGTTTTTTTTTTGAAATTTTCGATTACAGAGCTCTTTTTTGAGGTAACCTACTTTTCTTTTGAGGTTAGGTAGGACATGTATGAATGTATCATACTTCCACTTCGAGGTTAGTTTGCCTATTGTGAATGCCCTCTCTGAGTTTCAGTAGGCACATCCCTCTAACCGGGGTCATTCCGAAATATCGTTATAGTGTCTCTTAAACCATTTAATATCCCGTATGCAATTGTGGAGACGTACCTACTCAAATTTGCGCAGTAGATACGAAATCGGTTTTAATTGGGAGTTGCCCGTCTTACTTATCAGCATTTCCGAACCGCTTCTAACAATCTACTCTGGCAATTTTATTTCCTTCCTGATATTGTTATGCCCAGTGAGAAGCTCTGCATTGACTTGGTGATGCTCCATTTCTGAACAAATCTTGTGACTTCACTTCCTTGGATCCTTGCGCTTTCAATGCCACTTGGCGTTCAATTAATATAGGGACTATCCTGACAGAGAGTTAGTATTTGGTTTGGTCACTTCAATCATCAGGCAGGCGATATGATTGCCTGATCTGTAGGTCCTATGAATACAGACCCGCGTTTACCTCTTCTTCCATTTTTGAGCCATCGGTGTAGATGTAAATACTTTCATTCCCGTCCCATTCTTCCCTAGTTGGAAATCGTATAAAAATCCTAAATCGAAATTGTCGGATTGACCTGATATAATCAATTTAGATATCTAAGTCGGTCCTGATCGCATTGCGCCCTTTTTTTTTAGCGCCCATTTTGAAGCTGCGCTCGTTGCGAACACTTTTGGAGGCTTGATGTGAAGAATCATGCTCAGCCATTCTTGAACTATAGCAGGTTTACCTGCGGAATGCGATCTTAATAATTTACAAAATTGCTTATTTTGCTACAAATACGTTTGCTCTCATCTGGAGCAAGAAAAAACAATAAAAATAACTTTATAGCAGCATCTTTGTTGCTGTACTATACAAAATATAATTTTTCGCATCGTCTGCGTTTTATTTTTCTTTTCACCTTCGAGTGGGTCTTCTGTAAACAATGAAAATAATAATAGTTTCCTGTAAGCTCGTACAATGATGAAACGTTTCCCTTATGGCAAATACTTTTGTGTGTTTATTTAAGAATTGTAAAATTCCTGGTAAAATTTTACAGAAGGCATTATTTTATTTTATGCCTCATACAATTTTTATTATATTTGCGTTTCATCAAAGGCAATGTAATGATCAAAATCATTATCGACTAAACATGTCTGTATGTATGTTTGAGTGAACATATGTTTACATGTCAAGAAAATCTGCGTACCTAGTTTTAGCTGCGCCAAATCCTCTTGTCTCTCATTCATGCAATCGGTCAGCGTAGGTAAATATTTTCGAAATAAAATAAAATAAATTATAAACAAATCACTACATTTGATTATTGATTTAGTGTTGGTTTTTTAGGTCTCCCACCTCAATGTGAAAAATTTTATTTTTGTTTTTTTAATTTATTGTATAACATTTGGCTTATCTTGTGTTGAGAGACTGGGCTAACAATCACTTCTTACATACATAAATATGTATGTGCATACAGTCGGTGCCAAATGTAAGTGTACACATTGTTGTAATATAAAATTTACGATTATTTTCATGCAAAATTTTTTCATAAATTATTTTTTTTTATCTTATAGAATGAACTATATTTTCATAAAAAATTTGTGAAAAAAATTTTGCATGAAAATAATTGTGAATTTTGTATTACAACAAGGTATACACTTACATTTGGCACCGACTGTACATATGTAGGCATGTTTAGCTAGCTGCGTACTTAAGCAAAGAAGTATTTGTACAAAGGGAATATGTACCAAAATTTGGCACACAAATTTACTTAATTTCTGCTATGTATTAAATAATATATGCTGCCACCAAGTATTGTTACTAATAGTTTTAAAAATTCCTCCAACTGAAGTGAACTCATACGAAAATGGGGTGGAGAGAAATAGGAATATCCCGCGCAAGCATAAAATGAAAAAGAAAAGGCGCAAACCAAAAAAAAAAAAAAAAAAAAAAAAAAA
>NW_016176209.1:4142-9404 GCF_001687245.7 Rhagoletis zephyria
AAAAAAAAAAAACAAAAAAAAAATAGATTATACTTTGTATAAATTTGTTTTTAGTTAATGAAATACTGAACAAAATTTGGGTGTCACGCTAGTCGGCCTCGTTGCCTTCGCCTTCACCTTCAGCCACTGCCGGGCGTGAATTTTATTGAGAGACTGTGATTGGATTTATACATATATAAATGTATGTATATTTCTCTTTGAGTCTCCTTCAGAATTTAGCAAAATTGGATGTTTTCCCCCCATCCCCCATTATTTTGTGGCATTGGGCGCACAGGTTGGTTCGACGTTTGCCCAACTGAGAAACACATTTTGGTCGCGCGATTGTTTAATAAATTACGTAGCCTCATACATACATCTATGCATGCGTATACATATGTGCGAGACTGTGTAGATAGTTAGTACATACATATATGTATTTAGTTTTTATATTAATATTTTCATTAAATTACGCAACTTCCACGAAATGTTTGGACGGCAAAAACATCTACATATATTTTGTACCTGCCATCACTGCGCTAAAATTGCTATTCAGTCAAGCGTTCATTCACTCTTTTGCAGCCACTTTCAAAGAAAATAATATTTTTTTATTGTTTGAAAAATGTACCATTCGCATAATTAAGCGCGTATAAATTTATCAAACAGTACTTTTTCGCACAAAACATGTGTGCTTTACGTAGAAGTTTTTTTTTTTTTTTTTAATAAGCAGAACATTTCAATGCTTTTTGCGCATACTTTAAATTTTTATTAGTAAACACTGGGTGAACTGGCTATTGAATGTTATGAAATTTTCTAATGGTTCCTTTACAATTATGGGGGAGACTCTTTCAGTTTTATCCACAGATTAATTTCCTTAGAGTATAAAAGAGTTGTTGCCGAAGTGTGACCAATGTCATTGAATCTTACGACTCTGAGTGTCAATTCACGCGAGAATAACGGCTAATCAGTCAACTGAACCTTTTGCCAGAAAAGGCTCGGAATATTTCTGGGCTCTCGGCCAGTTTTTTCATTTCTACTTTCAGCCTTCGAAGCTACCGTCACAAACTTTAAGCCCGTTTCATTAAGAAATATGATTGGGAAGCATCGAGAAGCTTTTGACTGGTCACTTCTCATGGAACAATGAATGGCATACATGTCAACCCCTTAAAATCAAGACTTTCACCAACTGCTTCCCTAAGTTGCGCCAGTAGTTCTTCTCGAACGCAAACAGATCCAATCGATCCTTTTATATTTTGTGGTCTTTGTTCAGGCCCCAAAAGATGTGTAATACAAAAGACTTGCCAATTGTACCTACAAAGTTTGACAGTGGCACCAAAAGTATTCCGAAAAAATACTTTTTTCTTTTGCTACTACTAATGTTCCGTTAGTTTTATGCTCAATTTAATCAATTGCTTTTCGAACATCGAATTATCTGCTTTCGTTGTATACTTGGCAATTAACTGTAATTTGTGACTCACAAATGTCAATCAAATATTATAGGACAATACCAAGATTAAATATTATAAAACTGCTACTGAATTATCAGCAAAACAACTGAATTATCAGCAATAAACATTTGAAATAAAATTTTAACGTCCAAAATGTGCATTTTTTTTTTGATACACAAATTTGCATAAAAATTACTTAAATTTGTGACTAGTTGACATTTACATATGATGGAGATAAATACCAAACATTAACTCGAATGCCAATATTTGCTGCTCATTTTTTAATTGTTTAGTTTGGGCGTATTTTTATGTAAATAAACAATTAAAGATAATCGATAATTGTTTTTTATTTTTAGTATTTGCTATAAATTTCCGCAACTTGTTGAAGTGGTATTTAACTGTCAAGTGCCGTTTAATTGATTTACACGCAAATGATCTATGGTTTTAGATTTGGCTAACCAAGTTGTAATCATTTGCTATATTTACTCGTAGTCTTATTTTCCTTTTCTTTTATTTTTTTTAATGGCACAATCACCAAAGTATGTATGTATGTATGTATGTATATATACGGGTACGCTTCAATGCTGAAATTCATCACTTCGCACTCTCTGCCTTCCACTGTAGGCTAGCTGTGGGTACAAAGTAATTTTTTTTTAGGCTTTTCATTGGCTGCTAATTGGTTGCAAATACATACATATATTAGGGAAATAGTAAAACTGATAGCTTGAAAAATTTAGATAAGCTGAATTAAAGTAAACGATTTGGTTGCTTGGCGAATTTTTTCAACAGTTACTCATAAATACATACACTGCCGGAACAAAGTATTGGCACAAACAAAAAAAAAAATATATTTCCTAAACTTTGTGCAAAACTCGCGAAAATTCAGCGAATTTCCATGCAAATTTTCAACTTTTTAATCAGATTAGAATTTTTTCGACTATGCAGATTTGTAGCCCAATCAATTTTATTATTATTAAATATAAGTTTTACGTAGCTTGGAATTACCGTTGATTTTCGGCAGTATTTTTTCATGCAGTCTTTTCCATACAAAAAATTTTTTTCGAAAATATTTTATATGGAAAAAATTCAAAACACCTTCAGCAAAAAAAAAAAAATTCAAAAATCAATGCAATTTTTGACTAACTCCGAACTTGCATTTTTTTAATAGAATTTAATGGGCTGCAAAACTGCATACTCGAAAAAACTCAAAAAAATCAGATTAAAAAGTTGAATATTTGCATGAAAATTTGCTGAATTATATTCTTATATTTTTTGTTATACAAAATTGGCGGAAAAATATTAGAATAAAAATTGTTGCATATATTCTGAAAAATTTGCTGTGCCAATACTTTGTTCCGGCAGTGTATATAAAAAATTATAAAAGCTGAAATTTTTTACTAAAGATTCGTATCGTGCTAAATTGAAAGGATTTTATCAGGATTTTTTATCGGTTGAAAAAAATTTGTATGAAAATATCTAAAGGCCAAATCACATTTTGACAGTTACGGAGTTTTATTGTTATGCATTTCTTTTTATTTAGCTGAACTCACTCTCGATAAAATTTCTAAATGACACCACTCTGTGATTGCAAAGTGTAAAAATCTGTACAAATCGTGTGATTCGGCTTTAAAACTTATAACAAATTTCTCACCTACACGTGCCAATAATTTCCACTTAAGTTGCAATTTCTCTACAATTCTAAATAATATTTCTAAACAAGTGTCTTAGTTCTCATAAATGTACTTACTATAAATAGAATAATTCATTAAGAAAATTATGAAGGCCATGCAAGAGTTCTTCAAAAATAAAGAGCGAACAAAACCGCAAGGACGTAAATGACAAATATTCTTGTTTGTTTCGGTTTCTACTTAGCCTTGCTTTTGCTGTGCTTACATTTAAAATTCGGAAGTACATAATCAATTTTTGTTAAATGTTATGTTCACAGTGCATGTCGGCAAGTGTTCGTACATTTGTTAGATAGATATACATATGATTACCAGTAAAGGGCGTCTTCCAATTTTCAGATAGGAAAACACATCAAAAATATAATCATTTGATTAATGATGACAGCTTTTGACTTGTCTTCTTGTGAAAATTTTTGTTTACCATTTTTTTTTTCTTCGCAATTCATATTTATTTATTTTATTAATTGTTATTTCGCAGTCCATTTGTAAGTTAATTCATTAACATAAAATACGACGAGACAGAAACGTTTGTGGTAAAGAAAATATCACTGGGCGAAATAAATATTTTTTTCAGCCAAGCTAAAATTAGGCGTCTTTTAACTANTCGCAGTCCATTTGTAAGTTAATTCATTAACATAAAATACGACGAGACAGAAACGTTTGTGGTAAAGAAAATATCACTGGGCGAAATAAATATTTTTTTCAGCCAAGCTAAAATTAGGCGTCTTTTAACTACATTGATTACTTGAAATGACTAACGCATAAGTCTAGTAAAAGAGACATTTTTGGCAACATACAAGTTTCTGGTCGGTTGCTACCGCAGCACGCGGTCCAAATAGACACTTGGTGGACACATGTCAGAAGGCACCTTCATGAACTTACGGACGAGATCCAAACATACATAGTCCTACCACTAGACCCGAAGGCGTACCGACAATTCATAGACAACATTTACAAAAAGTCTATTATCACTTTCAGAGACTCTCGCCCCAAAAATGTTGGAGGCGAAGATCTTAAGCTGCCGAGTGAGTCTCGCGAAACTCTGGTACAACTAAGGTCTGGATTCTGCAGTCGACTATACTCATATCTATCCCGGTTCGACCCCGACATGCCAAACATATGTCCGGCTTATGAAGGCTACCCCCGACACCAACCACCGCTTCATCTGCCCAATCAAGCCTACTTACCTAACACCCCTCTCCTTTTGATCCGATCCCGTCGAAACAGCACGTTTCCTGGGCATACTGCTGGTTGAGCTTGACGACAACAATAGACTAGCCGATTTAGGACACTACATCCCTTGCACAGGAGACTTGCAGCGCCAACACCGACCTTCCCACGACAGTAGGGTCTACGCAAGCGGAACGGCCTAGATTTACATACATATATATTCCCAAGGGCTGTCACTCCAGCTGATTTCCCAAAAACTCGTTGGAGAATTTGTATGCTGTTACGACGACAACAACAACAACCGTCTCGTGTCCTCCAGCAGTAATAGCTTAGCACATCCCTCTAAGACCGACGCATTAATTGTCATCTGGATACCTCTTGATTTTGACATTGAATCCTGCGGAAAGGCTGTAGAGTACTAGGAGTTCGTCGGAAAGTGGTTGAAGCTCGGATATAGCAGAACGAGGGCTTAGATTGTCTTGCATCTTAACAGCAAAAGCTTCTACATACCAACGAATATCCACAAGGTTTACTATAGTTTCCAGAAGATCAACCTGAAGATTTATAAAATCAACACTGAAATATCCTTTTTTATGTATAGGAGGGAGTATTGAGCCAATCCAGTACAAATTTTTAAGCAAAAGTTTAATTATACTGGTTTAAAAAATATTTCGGACTTAAACTTTTGCTAAGTGTTTGGCCGAGCTGACCTTCCAGTTTGTGGTGTGCATCCTGAGGACGATTTCATGCCGCCTCTGAACATAAAATGGTTTTATGAAAAGCCTTGGCTGTTAGACTTTTCTGATTTAGAAGAAAAAATATACAGGGGTTTTGCGTTTTAAATTTCGATTTTTTTTTTTTTTAATTTGGTTAACAGATAAGTGGAAACTTTTTTCTAGTGCAATTGGAAAGTGCTGACCTACTTTTGTTACCCAATTATTTTTATCGCCGTACCTAACCCCCTCGCATAAGTATTCGATACG
>NW_016176211.1:0-1049 GCF_001687245.7 Rhagoletis zephyria
TTTGATTTTTGTAAACAGAATAAAAATTATAACCACATAACCTGATAACTAGGCAAGTGAGAACAACCACTAAATTTTCAGCCTAATCATGTATCTCGAAGCTAACGTTCGTTTCGTCTGCCAGACGTTTCTTTCGTGTGTTGGTAGTATGTAAGTCGAAATCGTCTGGCAGCACGAAAACAGCTGATCGTTACGTAGTTTTCGTCTAGTTTGGAATTTTTTAAGGCGAATAGAAGACGAAAGTGAGACGACAATCGTTGAAAACAGACGAAAGGTTATTAGTGATCGTTAAGATGGAGGGTTCTGCCAGGAAAAGTAAGAAAATAAAAAATATAACTTGGTTTAAGGAAATATATTAATATTTATGCTTGCAGCGCGAAAAAAACTACAACCACTCAATTTGAAGTACTGGTAAAAGAAATGGAGAGAAATCCTGACCTGGCCAGATGTGTTGCAGTATTTGGATCTGATCGAGGAAGGGTAGAGGAGCGGTGGGAGGAAATTATGAGGAAAATTAATTCTCATGGTCCTCCTACAAGAACGGCCGTCGAATGGAAGAAAGTAAGCATAAGTGCATACATTGTATGTGGTAGATAAATGCTTGCGCACTATTTCCATTTTACTGACATTGATTTTTATTTTATTTTTATTTTTCAAGATATGNGGACAAAAAAGAAGATTGCCGAAAACAAACGAAGCCTTACTGCTACCGGTGGTGGCCCATTCCGTCACTCTCCGCTTTCCGAAATGGAGCAGGCCATAGACAGCCTGGTTTTTATTTCGAGGTCAGCAGCCCCGAGCGGCAGAGTTTTCGGCATTCCTTCGACGGCGACCTCTAACATGTCAAGACATTCGTCGTTGGAGGAAATGCCTCCTTTACTTGTGACTGAATCGCCAACACTTGACCAACGAAGGCAACAAACAACCACCCTTCAATCTCCTATAAGGCACAACCAACTAATAGGAAGCGCACCTTCCAAGAGACAGTGGCTGAATCTGCTAAAGTCCAAGCAGAAGCCGCTAAAGTGCAGGCTGAGGCTGCAAAAAAA
>NW_016176211.1:1223-9403 GCF_001687245.7 Rhagoletis zephyria
ATATTTTATTAATTTTAAGACAAATGAATTTTGCTGGTGAACATGAATTCTAAACACACATACTTTATAATAAAACTGCGTTTATAACAAACTCTCTACTATTCTCATTCTAATAAGGGCAGCTGCATTCGAAATGTTACTGTTTTCCAGTTCTTCTTCGTAACTAACAAGATTTCCCATATCTGGGCTCTCCAATGGAATTTGATGTTTGAAAAATATACAAACGTTATGAATAGCACAGCACACATTTACAATTTGTGTAACTTTTTCTGGTGAATAGTGTAGCCCTCTCGAGCCAATTATACATCGAAATCGGTTTTTCAAAACACCGAAACATCTCTCAATTACATTACGAGCTTTCGAGTGCTTTGTGTTGTAATTTCGTTGAATTTCATCGGCTGCGCTTCTGAATGGCGTCACCAAGTATGGCTGCAAGGGGTAACCAGAATCACCTACAAAAATTTTCATTGTCAGTAATAGTTTTATAGCCTTTTTAAGTTTTAAAACTTACCGAGTAGCCATGTGTTGGTTTTTCCATTGTTATAATCAGATTTTAGCTCCTGTTCTGCGTGACTCACATTCCAAACAAATGAATCATGATTCGCCCCTGGATGCCTAGCGTCTGTAGGGAAACTCATCTGTAAGGAAACTCAGTTTGTGTGTATGTATACTTGTAAAGATAGTAAATCATTAACCTACCGCCATTACATTAAGACTGTAAAAACCCTTGCGGTTGAGGTATAAATGGTGGTTGTCACTTCCTGGCGACTTAATACGAACGTGTGTTCCATCAACACAACCAGTAACCCCAGGTATTCCGTATTTCTCAAAGAAATATTCTTTAACTGCATTTTCCTCATCGATGTTTCTCCTAAAATTCACCCATTTCTGGCAAAAATGGCCCTCAAAAATATTTAGGCATTCCCTGATCACGTTGGCTGCAGTTGACTGCCCCATCGACGAAATATTTTCGTTACCAACAGATTTTTGGTAACTGCCGGTGGCGAGAAATATTAAAAAAGTCGCGAGTTTTAGCTGGTGCGATAGGTGGGTGCTTCTATGTGATGGAGCCATGTGCTCTTTTAATTCGTTTAATATGTATTGGAATATTTCTTTATTGATTCGGATTTTTGCAACAAATCTAGAAACGAATACATTGTAGCATACAAAAATTATTTGCTAATCTTGAACTTACTCAGTCTCAGGTAGTTCCATTACATTGGTGTGGTCTCGCAATCTCCTCCTCTGTATCCGCCTTTCCCTTTCTTCGGATTCCTCGGCGTCCATTAGCGCTATAGCAGCATACATTTTTAAAAATCAATTTTCCTTATATTTCTTTCCGCAACACAACCAAAACACTTTTAAGGAAAACCAAAATGTAAACAATTCCGATGTTGCCCATTTAAAATAAAAAGCATTGAAATAAGCTGAAAATATTAGAAATCTAAGAAAAACTCTTTGGAAGTACATCAAAATTTCATCCGGCAACATCATACAACGTAACCGAGACGATTGCAACGTAATCGGCGTAAAGACAAGACGAAGACGTACGACAGAGTTACAAAATTGCAATCCGTGACGATATCGCCTATCGTGCGGCCTATCGTTCGAGATACATAATAAGGCTGTTTGTAATTTTTCCCGTTCGTCTTCCTGATACTTATCTGCTACAAAAGTAAAGAAACAAAGCTAGTGTGTGTGTACTTAATACACCACCAGTTTGAATATGAGCCAGTGTTGCCATGGACAAATTTTGTTTCCTACCAAAACTTCCTACCAAACTCAACCAAAACCTACCAAAATTGTATATAAGTTTTCAATATATTTTTAATGCCAACATAACATTTAGAAAAACCAAAATACAGCTAGTAAAATAAAAACTAATTAACTACGTATAGACATTCACCTACCAAAATCCAATATAGCCTACCAACCTACTAAAAAGAAAACTAGAAAAAACCTACCAGTTTTGGTAAAAAAAGCCCATATTTGGCAACACTGATATGAGCTATTAAACATTCCACAAGTAGTGTTGCCATCAGCCTTACCATTTTGGTCAAATTGGTAGTTTTATTTTCCTTCGGTAGACAAAATTGTTTAGGGGTCTTCTGTATTGACTGAGTTCAGACACGGAACTGGTTACTTGTAGGATTGCATTGTACTGTTGTAGCGTAGTGTTCGTTTGTAAAAATTAAAAAAAAAAAATTTTCGATTAGCGATTATAAAAAGTTGCTGATGTTGAAAAGCTCTAATGTGTACTAAATGCTATATGCAGCTATTGTATTTTCTTTTTTCTTTTCCGACATAAGATAATTGATATAAATTGAATTAACCGCAAAGATTAAATTTTTACATAAAGCAAATATGAAACGAAATAAAATATCATGTTCGGATGATACAAAAATTGGTTGTTTGGAAACTGATTTGGTAGGATTTTTGGAACGTAAAAATAACTGCAGTGGCAACAATTGAATGGTGTAAATTGTGAATATTTCTAACTCTAAGGAAAAATAAATATACCGTTCTTTTGGCTTGGTAAATATTTTGTACCTAACTCAAGAATCAGTGTAAGTTTTTGACGACGACCATATTTTTAAAGTACAACCTAGAGTAATGGCGTTACGCGATGCGATGGATATCGCTCGATCAAAATTAGGCGTGTATTATTTGACGAGAAATTTAAGCTATTAGCTTATTTTGTATGTATGGCTTTAAATATGAGGAAAGCTATTCACTTTACAAAAGGCATATTTTTCATTTGCTTTCACAGCGATAAACACGAACGACTGTGTACATAAATGATGGCTAGTAGCGATTTTTATGTATTCTCGTTACGCTAATACGCTAGGTTGTAAACTTAGCCTAATCCTGAAACTCGGCTGGCCGCCATATTAACCCTCTAGTAGGCATAACCGCCTCCAGACGGTCGTTAACTAAACACCTTTTTAGTTCACCTATAATAATTTTTTTCTATATTCGTAAGGCACGATCTTTAGGCAAAAATCGTACCCTTACGGCGAAGTAAATTTTAATCCGTTATGTCAATCCGTTTTATTTTAATCGGCAGTTGAATTACAGATTTTGAAAACACGGTGAAAATTAATTATTTCTTGCTATTTAGTAATTTCGTAATTAAAGAAATTTTTTCTTTTGAAAAATTTTTCGATATAAAAAAATTCGGTGGATTTCGTTGATAAAAGCACCGTATTTTGATATAAGTTTTATAATTATGTCACCATTCGAAATGGAGAAAATTGCTTTCGAACACAGACCGTCTACAGACCGCCTTGCTGACATATAAAACCCCAGTTTTGCATTTTTGACCGTCTGCAGACGGCATTGCCGGTTCGTAGGTCAACATTGTGTAAGAGAAAGCTGAAAATATGTGTAAGTATATCGGTGAGCCCGTCTCCAGACGGTCTTGGTTTTACTCCCCTGTAGGAAAAAGTTACTGTCACATATCGAAATCGACATCAGTTTTGGATTTCTCGTGCTAAAATCACCCATTCCTGAATTTTTCAACTCATAAAAAAATTGGCCTACTAGAGGGTTAAAGCTGTATGACTACTATTTAGCTAATTTAACAATTTCATTATGTACATTGGCTCAACTATGCCACTTTATGGATATTTTCGACCCTGTTTTAAACAGCGCATCTCTTAGAAAATTAAAAATGGTTAAAAAATCACTACTTTCAAAATATAACTTTTTCCAGATTTATTTAAAATCTTCAAATCCTCATAAATTTTGAGGCGCTCGATTTTTAGAGGGGGTAGGACCGAAATTCACTCGACAGAATGTACCTCGTTTTTAAATTAGGAACTCACATTCATATATATTCACGATTTTCATGTCTGCATATTATGCATACTGAGATTTATAAAAATAATTCTAAGTTGTGCAGATTAAAAAAGAGCTTCGGTGTAAATTTTATGTCTGAGTTAATTTTAAATTTGATTATTAGTAAATTTTATTCCTCGAATCATTTCGTACTCTTCACACTCATGGGAATATATTTATGCTAGAATATGATGTAAATGATTTACCATTATGGTGTATGATTTGAGCCAATTATGAGTACGTATTTTACACCAACGGAGTTTATTTTATGTTCTAGAAACAAGAAAACTTGTATACCACTGGCATAATATATATACCGAAAATCAGTAAAAAAAAATTACGGTAGGTGTAAATAATACACGAAACAGCGGTGTAACCTTTACACTGAATCGAAATAAACTGTTCAAAAACTGCGCCTAGAAATGGCATATTTTTTATATTGAAAATGTATATCACGCCGATGCAAAAAATACACAAAATATTTTGGTGCATTTTTGACTTTTGTGCTACTTGAGAGTGTGATGATATGTATTTGCATAAAAATTTATTAAAGCAAAAATGTTTTGGGTAGGCGTCGGAGCCAATGATAACCATCAGTTACCACCTCTGCATGGTTGTAAGTCATGCAGAGTCCCTGCGGCTTGTAGCGCTGTGGCTTTGCCGCTTAAACTCTGTAAGAGTTTTTGGGGGTGTGCGTCAAGCGGGAGTGTTGAGCACTGGTTATTGATTCAAGTTTAAAAAATTGGGTAAGCGCTGTGGCCAATGGTAGCTCTTGTACCACCTCTGTATGCTGAAAGTCATACAGAGCCCCAACAGCTTGTAGCGCTTTGGCTTTTGCTGTTTAAAACCACTCCGGAGGAGTGGTGATGCATCAAGCGAGATTGTTGAGCATGATTTGGGGTGCGAGCAATTAACTACTTTAGCAGGTTTTGTTCTGCAGCAGTTGAGAAGTGCATAAAAAATTGCATACCCAATGAAGAACGAGCGAATTATTTTTACNAACTACTTTAGCAGGTTTTGTTCTGCAGCAGTTGAGAAGTGCATAAAAAAATGCATACCCAAANGGAGGAGTGGTGATGCATCAAGCGAGATTGTTGAGCATGATTTGGGGTGCGAGCAATTAACTACTTTAGCAGGTTTTGTTCTGCAGCAGTTGAGAAGTGCATAAAAAATTGCATACCCAATGAAGAACGAGCGAATTATTTTTACACACAAGTGCGTGTGTTTATTCGCTGCACTTAGTTTTGGACGGGAGTGCAATACAAGTGCGTGTGTTTGTTCGCTGTTCTTTGTTTATGCGGGAAATGCATAAGTTGCTTAAACAGCTTGTGTAGGCCGCTCATCGCAAGGATGATGTTAAATCATTAGTTTCGCAGCTTGTTTTACCTTAAAATTTTGATGAAGTTGTGTTTTTCTATAACAACGTGCAACAAAAACAAAAAATTTCAAAACACACGAAAGAATCGATATACTCACGAAACTATGGGCCAAATATAATAAAACTGCATTTTTAGTTTTTCACTCTGACGTCGAGACTTTTTTTCAGAGGACTCTGAAATTTTAAAGATATGATTGATTTAAAAAATTATTTAAAACAATCAAGACGAAATTCGATGATGAGGTCGTGCGTATATAAGTCCTCAAACAATAATTTAAAAAAAAAACAAACAATTGTGCAAATTTTTTCTAATATATGATACCTTTATTGTTATCCTACATTGCACGGACTTTTTAAATATTTTTTTTAAATAATCATATTTTTTAAAGTCCTCTTATAAAAGTCCTTTTAAAAAAATCCTCATGTCAGAGAGAAAAACTAAGTACGCAGTTTTACTATAATTTACCCATAGTTTCACGGAAATATACTTTTTTTTTGTGTGTAAAATTTACTGTCGCACGGTGTAATATGTATATATGCTCAAAACAACGGCTTACTCCACCATTTTTGAGAATACAGTAGTTTTCGTAAGCACTTTTTGAAATGAAATCTTCTGCGATGACATGCCCAAGTAGCAAAATTCCTCTGCGGTGAGCATTTCACTTGCGATGAAACCGACAGATCTGCGGTGGTTGTATGCAAATGGAGAGAGCATGTAAGTTAGTACGTTATTGATAACATATGTATGTAGCTGTATAAAATTTCAGGACGTTAGCTTAAGCAGTTCCAGGGACAAGCGTTATGAAAAGTTCAGTTTGTATAGGAGGTGCCACGACCCCTTTTCCAATATCTGCCACTTTTCGCCATAAGTACGGATAACTTATGTAGCTGTGTCAAATTTCAGGACGTTGGCGTAAGCGGTTCCAGAGATAAGGGATAAGAGATGATCAGTTTGTATGGGACGTGCCACGCCCCCTTTTCCAATAGCTCCCAGTTTTCGACATAAGTAGGGTATTTAGAATTTATGCATCTGTGCCAAGTTTCAGTTCCTCAGCGTAGTTGGTTTAAGAGATATTTTGGTGCCCTAAAAAAAGGGGTTTCAACATTTTATTATGGCGTGTGTATATGTGTAGATATCCATCATTCTCCCACTGTATAAGAACGTTAGGAATATCCCGTCTCCCATCGTATAATTTTTTAGTGCAAATATTCCTTTTCAATTGGCTAACAAATGGTCCAAATATGAGCCAAATCTGCAACTAAATGCAGTTTTTAGGAATATCCGGGCGCCAGCGCCACCTAGCGATTAAATTTTTAGTCGGAATATTTCCCTTCAAGGTGCTAACATATGTTCCAAATATGAAGGAAATCGGTTGTTGTTGCAACGAAAGTGTTTTCAGTAAAAATGGCAGCCCTAGGAAGCGTGCAGCCTATTGGGTCGGTCCACAGGGACACAGCCGTTANAATATGAGCCAAATCTGCAACTAAATGCAGTTTTTAGGAATATCCGGGCGCCAGCGCCACCTAGCGATTAAATTTTTAGTCGGAATATTTCCCTTCAAGGTGCTAACATATGTTCCAAATATGAAGGAAATCGGTTGTTGTTGCAGCGAAGGTGTTTTCAGTAAAAATGGCAGCCCTAGGAAGCGTGCAGCCTATTGCGTCGGTCCACAGGGACACAGCCGTTAGGGTTGTCGGCTTTTCCAGGCATGCGAAGAGATGTTTCGAGTCATGAGGGGTCTCTCCGCATGACACTCATTTGGCACATCCGCGTACAGTCTGCTCAGGTATGAGTTTAACCTGCTGCAGTAGCCAGAGCGAAGTTGGGCTATTGTTGTTCTGTTATCCCGAGGCAGATGTGTCCGGTGTTTATGTGCCTAGAACGCCATTCACAGGTCTTGAGTCTACATAACTCGAGACTGCGTCCCTGTGAATGCCGTGCAGGGCCTGTCTGTGAGATGACGGGTCCAGAGGTTGCTTAATGAACCTTTGGACTTCGTCCGTCAGTTCATATAGATGCCTCCTGACGTGCCTCGGCGAGGGCTCCTCTGCAAGCAGCTGTCTATTTGGGTGGCTCCCAACAAGAAACTGCTTGCAGAGCATCGTGTTGTGCTCCCTAATTGGGAGCATTTTCGACATCAGGAGGCATCCGGTCGCTGTCCTAAGTTNGTCTTGAGTCTACATAACTCGAGACTGCGTCCCTGTGAATGCCGTGCAGGTCCTGTCTGTGAGATGACGGGTCCAGAGGTTGCTTAATGAACCTTNGCGTAGTTCAAAACCGGCCGGCCTATTGCCTTGTATGTTGCCAGCAACGTTTCTTTGTCTTTGCCCCAAGTACTGCCGGCTAGCGACTTGAGGACCTTGTTGCGGCTCTGTACTTTATTGAGAAGGAGAGCAGGCTGTTGAATGTTACTCCGAGTGTTTTAGGATTATTCACCGTCGGAATTGGTGTGTCATTGACGTGAATTCCTAGCGGTAGCCTGACCTTCGTCCAGGTTGTGAACAGGGTCGCAGAGGATTTCGTTGGGGAGAGGGCTAGACACTTTGCAGTGAAGAAGCGAGAAAGTTCGGAGAGATACCCGTTTACTTTCGAACACAGGTCATCAATTCCATTCCCAGTCGCCATGATCGAGCAATCGTCGGCATAAGAGACAATCGAGACTCCCTCTGGTGGTTGAGGGAGCTTTGAAATGTAAAAGTTAAACAGTAGTGGGGAAAGGACGCCACCCTGTGGAACCCCCTGTTTTATTTTCCTAAGTTTGCTCGATTTGTCTCTAAACACTACCGACGAGTGTCGACCACTTAGATAATTTGCCGACCACCGTTTGAGCTTCTGTGGGAGAGTGGAAGCCTCTATATCTTCTAGTAGCGTGGAATGGCTGAGTGTCAAAAGCCTTTGACAGGTCCAACGCATCTAGAATCGTTCTCTCACAGGGACGTCTACAGCTAAGGCCACGAGTTA
>NW_016176212.1:0-9401 GCF_001687245.7 Rhagoletis zephyria
TAAACGCCGCCCTTGTAATATTTTATCATGCAATAAGTTCCACAACCGATTACTCCATAAGGGACATGAAGATTCTAAGGGCAACACTGCTCTTGAGAGCACAGCCGTTGCCACAGTAAGTGGCTATCAAACTGTGCAACAGAACTCGGCTAAACAATATAAACAGTGCAGTCAGACACTATTGAAGTATTTGCCCGTCAAACTAAAAGGTCCGAAAGGGGAGATAAACGTTGTCGCCTTCATTGACGAAGGAGCGAAGATATCACTGCTAGAGGAGAAAGTAGCTAACGCAATCGGGTTGAAAGGCAAAACCGACATGCTTCGTTTGAAGTGGATCGGCAACCACACAACTAGCGAACATTCGCGGCAAGTATCACTTGAAATTGCCGGCGACTTTGAAGCAGCAGAATTTCATCACATGAGTGGTGTGCGCACGACGAAACAGCTGTATCTGCCGCAGCAGACGTTGAGGTTGCGGTAGTTCACGCAACAGCATACAGAACTAAAAGACATTTGCATTAGTGATTACAACAACGCTGTGCCGCAAATTCTTATTGGATTGCCGCACTCGGTCTTGAGGCGAACAATTAAAGCAATGAATATCGACGATGGTTTTGCTGTCCACAAAACAAATTTGGGTTGGACTGTGTTTGGATCGAACGAAGAATCTGCTAGCGATGGCACTATTTGTCATGTAGATATAGAGATGTGCAAGGCGTACGAAGCGAACAAACAAATAGCAGAATACTTTGCTGCCGAGAACTTCGAGATAAAGCAATTGCCAATAATAAGATCAGAAGCAGATAAAAGAGCGCAAAAATTACTAGAAGTGACTACTAAATTAAAGTCCGGAAGATATGAAACTGGCCTGCTGTGGCGTAGTGAAGAGGTTGAATTTCCTGAAAGTTTTTCTATGGCAGTGAAGCGACTTGAACAAGTTGAAGCAAAGATCGCCAAGGACTCTGAGTATGCAGAGTGGTACAACAATAAAATTAAAGAGTATGAGGAAAAGGGCTACGCGAGGCAGCTTACGTCATTCGAAGCAAGTTGCACGGACCAACGTACGTGGTATCTACCACATTTTGCTATATGTAATCCTAANAAGTCCGGAAGATATGAAACTGGCCTGCTGTGGCGTAGTGAAGAGGTTGAATTTCCTGAAAGTTTTTCTATGGCAGTGAAGCGACTTGAACAAGTTGAAGCAAAGATCGCCAAGGACTCTGAGTATGCAGAGTGGTACAACAACAAAATTAAAGAGTATGAGGAAAAGGGCTACGCGAGGCAGCTTACGTCATTCGAAGCAAGTTGCACGGACCAACGTACGTGGTATCTACCACATTTTGCTATATGTAATCCTAACAAAGGCAATAAGCGTAGACTAGTATTCGATGCAGCAGCAAAAACACGCGACATGAGTTTAAATAGTGCGCTCATGAAAGGACCAGACGAATACCAGCCGAAACCGCTCGTGTCAATACTGTTTAAGTTCCGACAGGGTCGAGTCGGAGTATGTGGAGACATCCGCGAGATGTTCCACCGCATTCTCATCCGCCATGAGGATGAGAACTCGCAGCGCTTCCTTTGGAGAGGGGGCGATAGACTCAAGCAGCCTGATGTTTACGTGATGTGCGCTATGATTTTTGGATCAGTCAGTTCTCCGTGTTCAGCGCAATTCATTAAGAATTTGCATGCATACAAATTTCAAGATTGCTCGCCGAGAGCAGTAAACGCTATAGTCGATGGCCATTACGTTGACGACTACATGGACAGTTTTCATTCAGTCCAAGAGGGCGTCAACGTAACAAAACAGGTGATAGGTATTCATGGCAGCGCAGGGTTTGAGTTACGAGGAGTAATTTCTAATTCAAGCGAGCTTATGGGAGCTGTAGCCAGTAATGCTCAACCGCGGTTACCGCTAATTCACAATCCGTGTCGAACTGAATTCGCATCAGAGAAGGTGCTCGGTATGCACTGGAACCCGACAAAAGATTATCTTTTTTTCAAGTTACTTTTCGCCAAAGTGTCAACCTCAGTCCTCGACGGTACTAGACGGCCAACAAAAGGCGAAATATTGAGCGTCCTTATGTCAATCTTTGATCCGCTCGGGTTTCTCTGCAATGTTGTGCTGCGTGCCAAAATACTAATGCAAAGACTGTGGCAACGTAACGTTGATTGGCACGAGCCAATCCCTGATGATATTTACGACAAATGGTTGGATTGGTACAGAAGCTTGAACTGTATTGAATGTTTCCAGATGCCAAGGTGTTACAACCCGAAGTTTCTGGAGCCAGATGCAGACGTGGAACTACATGTTTTTGTGGATGCGAGTGAACTTGCATTCGCAGCTGTAGCATTCTGGCGCATCACCCACGAGGGTTCTACCGTAGTGTCGTTTGTCGCTGGAAGGTCACGATGCAGTCCATTGAAACCGATCTCCATTCCAAGGATGGAACTCCAATCAGCTGTACTCGGAGTACGATTGAAGGAAGCAGTCGTCAACAGTCACGATATTAAGCTAACTTCAGTGACGTTCTGGTCCGATTCGAAAACAGTTGTCCAGTGGGTGAGGTCGGACGCAAGGCGCTACAAACAGTTTGTAGCACACCGGATAACAGAAATCCTGCAATCATCCGACGCATCTCAGTGGAGGTGGGTACCCGGAAAATATAATCCTGCCGACGACGCTACCCGCATTAAGGCGTTCGACATAAACGGTAAGTGGTTGAATGGTCCACCCTTTTTAAAGTTAAGTAAAGACGAGTGGCCCGCCATGCCCGGCGATCTAAGACCAGACGGAAGCGAAGAAGAAGTGCGTTCTAAGCAGCTGTATTCAATAAACAAAGTTGAAGAGTGTATTCACTTTCACAAATATTCAAATTACTACAAATTCCTCAAAAGACATGTCGTCCCAAAATTATTAAACGCGCCCGATATAAAAACTGCGNACAAAGGCCTTACGAAGTGGGTTGCCGGTAAATAAAGCTAGCCCGCTATACAAATTGAGTCCTATTATAGACGATGACGGTTTAATGCGACTTGGCGGACGCATTGACTACGCAGAATGCATTCCGAGAGCTAAGTAAGGCCTACAATTTTGCCAAAGGTTCACGCTCTTTCAAGACTCATTGTTAGACATTTTCATGAATTATGGTGATATTTTGAGGCAACAATCTGCTCAATACGTTACAAATTTTGGATCCCGAGTGTACGCCGTCTACTGAGGTCGGTCAAAGTGGACTTCCAATTTTGTAAGAATATTTCAGCCAATCCAAAAACGCCATTAATGGGGCAATTGCCGGTCGACAGGCTGACTCCTTTCGTGCGGCCGTTTTCTTACACAGGCGTCGACTACTTTGGGCCTGTTGTCGTAGCAATAGGGCGCCGTCAAGAGAAACGATGGGTCGCGATCTTTACGTGCCTAACAACAAGGGCGATCCACCTGGAGTTGTCTAGAGATCTCTCGGCAGACGCTACCATTATTGTTCTTAAAAATTTTATTAATCGAAGAGGTGTACCGGTTCGAATCAGAAGTGACAGAGGCTCGAACTTTGTCGGTGCCAGCAAAGTGGAATGGCTGAATGTTGAGCAAGGCATAGCAACCGAATGTAATCGTCGAGGCGTTGAGTGGATTTTCAACACTCCAGCGAATCCCTCTGCAGGTGGCATATGGGAAAGGATGGTACGTGCCGTCAAGAAAGTTCTGTCGTTCACTTTAAAGGAACGCGCGCCACAGATCGAGACTTTACAGAGTTTATTAATAGAGGCAGAGAACTTAGTAAACTCGCGTCCGTTAACCCATGTACCGATTGAGAGCACAGACGCAGACCCTCTCACGCCGAATCATTTTCTTTTGGGTTGCCCCAACTTCGTGCAAACTGCTGCCGTCCCCGAAAGAGGGTGTCTACGGAAGCAGTGGCAAATAACGCAGCAATTAAAGCAAACGTTTTGGAAACGTTGGATGTTGGAGTATCTTCCAACTCTGACTCGCAGAACCAAATGGCATAAAAGGGTGAAGCCAATAAGCATTGGGGACGTAGTCATAGTATGCGACGACAATGAAAGCCGCGGTCAGTGGAAACGAGGTATAGTAGTTGAAGCTCAGCCAGCCGCTGATGGTCAAGTCCGATCGGTCCTAGTGAAGACGGCTTCCGGAAACCTACGACGACCAGCATCCAAGATAGCAGTTCTTGACGTGATTGGTGCTTCCCTCGATCCCGACTCGAACCACGGGGGGCAGAATGTTACTGTTTAAACCTTAAGAATTAATTGTTGCTCTATTACAATCCTACTATAAGAAATCCTGAAATACGAAATATCTTTGTACGTTAAATTGCAACCATGCCTCGCACGTGTAAACGTCGTTGATTTGGACGAACTGATCTGTATGTAGCCGTTCGCCATTTCAGAGACGTACGAGGACACGGATAAGTAAGACATACATATAATCTGCTGGCGAATATTACCTTAATTAATTTCATTTACAGATATTAAAACCACTCCCAATCAGACTTAAGACAACGATTGTATAAAACCGTATAAATATACAATTTTCATTAAAGTGCGTTCCTAATATATCCGTGTTTCTATTTCGAACCACATCGTTAGCCGCCACCTTGTACGTCGCTTTAACGTTGCTATTGTGCCAGCAACAAATCAAGTTAGCTAACTGCGGCATCTTGCCTTAGCCAGTCTTTCACATAAGCTGTCATGCTTTCGGCAACCGTCCAAAAGCAGTATCGTGCTCTTGGCAGTCGATCAAATACGGCGGTTGCTGGTTTCGTGCACGATCATTCGGAGTACAGGTTTGTCGAAGTCAAAATCAGTATGAGATGTTATCAGGGATGCCGTTTGGATCTAAATAGATCTAATTATTACTTATTTTTTCCGGTCAGTATAAATGTGGATACTTTTTTAAATAGGCCAAAATTTTATATTTCCTATAAAGTTTTTTTCGTTCAAAAATCGATTTTCGTTAAAGATGGTAGAAAGCATTACGTTTTCTGAACGTATAAAGAATCGCTATTAAGCGTGAAATTAAAGCATTTTATTTTTTGTGAACGAAGCAATGAACATATGAAGAGATCTCACCAAAATAGGTATAAGCGCAATTGCTTTAATTATCTCAAAAGGATGCTTTAAGCAAGATCTTAATATACATTTCGTCGTTTAAAGTACAAAACCGCGTATCAACAAAATGCAAAACCGCGTATGTGACGTTGCATATATTATTTTCTAGAGAGTNGCAAATCCAATTTTTGGCAGCAAATGTCAGTTACGCGGTTTTGCAGAATGACGATACGCGGTTTTGTACTTTAAACGACGATATACATATATAAAGTAAATTATACTCTTTCTGTAGTAATATCTTTCATATCACATATTTTCATTTGTTAATTTAAAAAGAAAGAATATTTCAATGCAGTTCAAAAAACTAAATTTGATTTATTTAAGGAGACTTTTATGAATTTTACTGAAAAGACTTTAAATACACTAAAAAAAATGTATTTATTTGCGCATATTAAGAGAGGTAACCAGTTTCCACGCCGTGTAATAAAATTAATCATTGCCTGTTTACTCTTACATACATTTGTCGCAAGAGCAAAATTACACATAAAATGTTTAAATAAAGTAATGTTTATTATTAGTAGGAAATGAGTAGTCCACTTGCGAACAGCGTTATGTGATTTTATAATAGAAAGCCATAAATTTAAAAAAGTGACTACGACAACAAGTAACATCTAAATTGAATCTTTTTTATTATTATCTGAAAATTTGGATAGATAGGAGCCTTATAAAATTGTAACATAACATAACATGTCATAAGATGACATTAACAGTCTATACGACCTAAAGCAGCTTTCTAAGTTCATCAGAAGATTGATACTTTTGAAAGTTCATAAATAAGTATGATAGCGACGTTTGGAAAAAGACTTAACATTTGATGCTATTTTTTTTTAGAATATAAAAAGATTTTGCACTCTGTTGTTAGTGGACATGAAATTACTTTAAATACTGGTACGTAATCCGCCAAAAACTAAGAATCGAAAAAATTTTACACAGCGCACTTTGCAAGTAGACTACTCAAATGTATTTGTAGTTTGAAAATTTTTGCAATTTTAAACATTCCATATATGTGTATATTTTAAAGATCCCAAGTTCAAAATCAAATACTGAACATCTTATACGTATATTTATACAGATTCTTGTTGAAAAATAAATACTTTTCAGTAGTAGTTTTATATGCTCTTTTTAGAGTGTACTTGCTACTTATTATATTTACTTTGCAAAATACTTATGCACAAAAAATGTACTTTATAAATTGAAATTACAAATACTTGATTTTATGCACATGTATTCCAAGTCCTTAGGATGGGTTAAATTATGTCTTTTTCATGAAAATGTTTGGTTTTCTTACAAATTATGAGATGTATATGTAACAAAAAAAATTGGATACATTTGGATACATTTTTGGCTTGGTCAGGGATACATTTTCTTGAGACGGCGCGGCAACACTGGCTGTTATAAGCATCGTTCACTTGTGGTGGCTGTATTTGCAAGACAGCACGCTTTGCGCTGGTGTTCGTTCATCCCCCGCTTTTAACGTGAGTAGGCTTAAAGTCACAAAAACAGCACCCATTGCCAATGTCTGCTATGAATATGCTTCACAATTAGTACGGGTAACTGCCGTCCCTAAATTGGAGCGCTAAGCGTTGCGTTATCCATTGTCGACGAGTGTCAGCGCGCGCTATCCCCAAATCAACGCGTCGTAATTTTTGACGTTTTCTCAGATCCTCTCGTTTTTATTCTCGTTTCCTCTTTCACTTTTTTGTCCTTTCTCTTTCTTTCCGTCTTCCGCATCCAACTTCAACACGTAACGCCCTGTCAAAAATGAAAATTCCATTTGCTCGGCGTTAGCGCCGCGTTATTGTGGGATGCTTCATACAAATTGTATGGGCATGAGGATTTTTTTACAGTTGTTTGGCGCTTGACGCGCCAATTTAGGAATGGCAGTAACAGGCTAACCTAATATTCGCGGCTTGCGTTTTGGTACGCACGCCGTCGAATTTGTTTTTTTGCGTCACCCGAAATTGGCTTGCGTGCGTTTGCATTTGATTTCATTGAGCGAAACGTCAAATCAAAATGTCACGCAGAACAAAAATTGGAAATTGAGTTAGCTTCATACGCACGCCGTTCAATTTCGGTTGGTCCCATACAAGTTGTATGTGCATGAGAAATTTTTGACAGTAAATTGGCGGCGTGCGTGAATATTAGGTTAGCCTGTAAGACGATGCTTTCCCAAAAGTTGAACAATTTGCACTAAGTAATGTGGAAACCATATATCAAAATACTCTCATCGCCTTCTTGATATGGTCGCAACAGTAAACTACCATTTTATCAGTTTCTACTTTCTTAGATCTAAAATTTAAGAAAAACGCTTTGACGCATGAAGGAAGTCTTTCAAGGCCCCGCCAGATAGAAATTCTTTTCTGCGTCACAGGGATATCTTTGACTGACAAAACGCACAGAAGATTCCGAGGCGGCACAATGAAAACGTTGCCGCAAACAAAATGGGTCAATTTGATTGGTCAAAAATCAGCTCGTTTGAATTAATGTTTAATGTTGGTTTGCCGCATACGCGTGCGTCAAAAATTGAGAGTTGGGCAAATTTTTATGAGTTGCGTCATAACATGCGTTGCCCATGTGGCGTCTTCTATTCAAAATCACAGAGTTGACTTGGATGTCAGTCAAAAGCATCCCTGTGACGCAGAAAAGAATTTCTATCTGGCAGAGCCTTCAGGCCTACAAAGATAACATCGTCCGATTCATCTAGAAAAAAATGTTTCAAATAAGGAAGAGTTTCTCTGCTTTGTGGCGATGGAAAAAGGAAATTAAGGCCTCAATTACCCCCTACACGTGCTTTTGATAGGCTAGGCTCCCTTAAACCGCTTTTATTTTTGGTCTACATGCGTTCTTAGTCCCTTTTCAGACACGTCAAGTCTTGAAAACAATTTTTATCGCATTATTTTTTGTGTTTTCTCTTTGTTTCCACACGCATCAAGTTTTATTGGATTCAACTACTTGGTTCTTTAAACGGGAAGCAACGAAAAGATCGAAAGAGAACAAGAAAACTTGAAACGAATTGACGGTATACACATCAGAAAATTCATCAATATTAGGTTTGTATAGTAACCAATAGTCAGTACTAATTTGTACTGGAACCTGCAAATTTTTACTGGAAAAGCGTATGATAACCCAAAAAATTTGCAAGAGAGCACTGAATCGAGAGCGTAACAACACGGGAGAGCTGCAAATTCTTGCTAGTGAAATTTTTACTAGCAGAAATTAGCTAGCAGAAGAAGAATAAATGCCAAAAGCCGCCATTTGTTGAATTGGTTTAGCACAAACAAAAGTAAAAGGAGTTTAAATCAAAATATTGTGACTGTGTAAGTGCTTGTGTGTAAAGCAGAGTTTAAGACTGATTTATAAATAGTAAAATGTTTACAGCAGAATGTCAAAACAGTGCAACGACTGTTCACTTGCAAGTTTTTGCTAGTTTTGTGTTCATTAGCTTTTTCTGCTAGTTTTCTCTTCTTCTCAATTTTACGCTCTATTTTGCTTTTACGCTCTCGCTGCAATGTTTTACTGGAGAAGTTACTATACAAACCTATTATTAGGCAAAGAATTGTAAAGAAGTAACACTGTTTCAGCTAAGGCAGTCAATATGGCGGAATTAGAGCGAGAAGTTGCCAACCGATAACACCTTGTATTATTTCATCATGGGTGCTACCAAGGTCGGTGTTATGCATACAAACTTTTAAAGGCCAATTTCAAATGATGATTTAAATGGCACTTAAGTTTAATTGTGGATTGCAGTTTAAATGCCATTTAACTTTCGTTGGGTTTCAGATCAACTTTGTTTAAATATGCCAAACAATTGGCAGCACTGCTGCTTATTCCTTGAAATTGTTGTTGCATTTGCTTGATTGTTTACATTTTGCGCTAAACAGCTGACTGTGTTTTAGTGGGATTTGGTGGGATTGATTAAACATCCTACCAATTAATCTTGGTAATCTTGGCGGCTGCTTAGTTTGCTTGGAGGTGGTTATGTCGAGTTTGGCACAGGGTTGCACGTTCATTATGGTTTTCATTGCTATTGCCAACACGAAATGAGAATTTCAGATGTACATAA
This sequence comes from Rhagoletis zephyria, assembly GCF_001687245.7. Lineage (NCBI taxonomy): Eukaryota > Metazoa > Arthropoda > Insecta > Diptera > Tephritidae > Rhagoletis > Rhagoletis zephyria. Next base: position 9,191 of record NW_016176212.1, read on the forward strand.
CGCGCACAATTTAAAATGCTTGTATATGACACCACCAAATTTGCTGAAGTTTGACCAAACAAAATTACAGCCCTATTCCGGTTTTGCAATAGAATGACAATCACGGTATATAATGACAATTGATCATCCTTCATTGTCGTGATTTTGTCGTTGCACGTTGCTATTCCTAACAAAAAATTACAAGCGAAAAGCTTTTGTCAACTTACCATGC
>NW_016176213.1:0-9401 GCF_001687245.7 Rhagoletis zephyria
AGCTTTTGTGAATGTGCCAACGCAGGAAGCAAACTTACCCCGTTTGCGAAGAAAAATCTTCATGCTTGTAACGCGCTGTCGTAACTAAAACTCATTTGCTTTTATTTCTTTTAGTTTACTTACTTGTTTCGTTGTTCGTGGCGCTTCGCCATTTATACACAAAATAAAAGCTTGTAATGAAAGAAATTACACGATGCGTATATAATTTTCTAAGCCATTAACAAATTGAATTGAAAAGCAAAACAGTCCATAGCATACATACATACTAAGTAAAGGAGTAAATTGTGTCAGCGGATGAGAATGTACGCGAAAACTTGTGGAAAGTTTACGGTAACATTGCGCTGGTAATTGGCACAATTAAGAGCGATTTTTCCAAGTTAAATTGAAAGTGCAAAGATTTTCTTTCTGCTTGATGCAAAAAAGGGGTTACTCAACTCAATTGTTTTTTTTTTTGTGTATTTTAATTATAAATTTCTAGAAGTAAAACACACAAGCATGCACTGATATTTGATATTTTGATATGAAACCAAAAAGTTACCGGGCGTAAACGATTTCGGAAGTTGCCTGATAAAGGATAGCAAATCAAATGTGCCCAAAAGTCGGCAAGAACCATTACCAAACAGTTTTAAATCTAAAAAAGCTAGATACAAAGATAAACCTGGTATTTCGGCACCTGATGAATTAGCATGGAGGCATTTAGCGAACGAAATTTTCATCCACTAATCGATGATAAAATGAAATTAAATGGAGCATTTTTCTGCATATTACGGATGCATTTTTATAATCCTAATTTTCGTTTCTGTTCTAATCTCAATCAAAATCTTTATCTTAAACTTAATCGTAATCGTAATCCTAATAATTTAATTTTAATCGTTATCTTAATGTTATTCTTAATCTCAATATGAATTTTTTCTACATCTTAATCATCATCTTAGCCTTAATTTTAATCTTCATCTTAATCTTAATCCTAGTAATAATCTTAATATTAATCTTAGTCATAATCTTCATTTTAATCTTACTCTTAATCTATAAATTAATCTTAGTCTTAATATTGCCTTAATATTAATTTTAATCTTAATCATAATCATTATCTTAATCTTAATCGTATTCTTAATCTTAATCTTACTCTTAATCTCTATCGTTATCATAATCTTAATAATAATCTTAATCCTTATATTAATCTTAATCTTAATCTTAATCTTAATCTTAATCTTAATATTTATCTTAATCTTAATCTTAATATTAATCTCAATCTTAATCTTAATCTTAAGCTTATCCTTAATTTCAATATTAACATTTATCTTAATCTCAATCTTAAGCTTAATCTTAATCGTAATATTGCTCTTAATCGTAATCTCAATATTATTCTTAATCTCAATCTGAATTTTTTCTTAATCGTAATCATCAGCTTAGCCTTATTCTTAATATTAATGTTAATCTTTATCTTCGCCTTAATCTTAATCTTAATTTTAATTTGATTATTAATCTTGTTTGGGCCTTAGCTTTCAGGTTCACTCTTTCAAGGGTTTATTTAATAATATCTAGACTTTTTTTGTGTTTGATTGTTTAAGCTGTACTATTCCACCATCTATCGGAGCCATGATTTTGGATTTTCCAACAAAATAATGCACATATTCGCCGTGCTTAAACCTTGAATCAAGTCCAAAAATTTCAGTTTGATTGTCGACATTTTCCCAAGCCGAGAATAGCACACTTTCTTATAAATATTTATGTACTTATTTGACACCAAAACTTTACATAAATACATACAAACATACATTCTAGTTACATGGCTATTATGCCATCATCCACCATCTGGATAGTTAAGGTTTTAAAATATTTTTTTTTTTAACTTTTGGTTTACGTACTCACTACATGTTCGACCGACTTTCGAACAAATTTAACTTCATCTTTTAGAGACTTCGCCTCACATAAATAAATAGGCTACTGTAAATTCGCTGCAACTATCTGACTAGAAAATTGCAAAACTGACTGCATATATTTATGTAAGAAAAAGTGGGTTAAAGGTAAAAACTTTATACACCGTAATGCATGTTGATGTGCGGCATAGTTACTAAGCTGAAACAGTGCAAGCCTTGGCGTTGCATTCAAAATTAAAATCGAAAGGAAGGCAATCAATTGATGACTTTGTGACGAGCATGTGGACTTTGGGTACTCAAAGCAAACGCATACCTTTTTGCATGTACATACATATATACACATTTAGTTCAGCTGGTGATGCTTCAGTAGGTAATTTCGCTTTGAATGGAAAAACTAAAGCAAGTGACTAAAATTGAACATCCGGCTTGCCTGTTGTATGTTGGTAAGTAATGGCGTTTTCGATTCTACCGAAAAATGTTACCTTTTCATTGCCCTCTCAGTACAAAGACTAAGCACCGGGCAATGAAAAGGCAACATTTTTTGTAGTAACGAAAACGTTATAAGAGAAGCAAAGCTTGCCCTATTAGTGCAGAGAAATATGCAGAACATAGTTTTTGTATGTATGTATGCGCATTAGGCTGGTCCAAAATAAATAAAGTCGGAATTTTAATGCTCTCACCCGTTAGGATTGTGCCATACCGAAAAAAATTATCCCCCTATATTTTATTTTGAAATCAAAAATTATCAAAGTTTTCCATGTATTTTATATTTACGAAAATTCCGGTCGAAAAATATTGATTTTCAAGAATTCTTTACCATTTCTACGAAAAGTAGTTTTTTCCCCAAGATAAAAATATAGTAAGGTAGAACTGCTGAGAGTCACTTTTGAAATTCTTGACGTTTCTAAACAATTTAATTTTTAAATTTACTCACAAACTCACACACACATTTTCATTTTCAATCTCAAGCAACAACAATTTCGAACAATTTCAATTTTTTATTTTCACTTTTATATGATTTTAAAATGTTGGCAAACTTCAAAAAAAAATCATGGCGGACAAATTGAGAGAACGGTTCTACCTTGCTATGTTTTTATCATGGTTTTTCCCCATATAAAATACATGGAAACATTTTGAGCGACCTCGAAATATTTTTTGATTTCAAAATAAAAAAAAAATATGGGTATATTTTTTTTAGTATAGAACAGTACTAAGAGATGAGAGCGTGAAAATTCCGACTTTCCTTTTTCACATGCATTTCTGGACCACCCTAATATAGATAAGTATGTTTATATATATAAGCATACCCTCCATTACGATCGATAGCAATTAGTCCATTTTAATTGGTGGATTTCACTCGTGAAAGGTAGCCGATGAATTCAATAGGCCGACGTACCTATTCTAGGGACTCATAAAAGCTGTGTTCATCAAAGTATAAACAGAATCAAATTGCTCAGAGAAATTCGTCGACAAAAAGTTCGTTGCCAAAATTAAAGCACCCAGCCGTATATGAGATTGCCCAGAACCAAAGCGACGACGAAGTTCGTCTGACAATGTTGGCGGAACCAGGGATCGAGCGCAAGTAAATTATGTCACCGAAGAATACAAAAAAGCGACCCCTCGGTTCAAAATTTCCCTGCAAAAAATACGTTAGACTCAGAGGAGTACAGCAAACTTTTTTTTTTTTTGTTTTTGTAACGCGATACGCTCTAATGTAGGCGGTTAATTTGCAGCTGATGTGAAAGATGAAAAGCGAGGGTCAAAATGCGTAAAATGCGATAACCCCGGCACTTGTGTAATTGACCGGCCAGCAATCGCTAAAAGTCAAAGATGAAATTTTTACTTGGCTGCACTAACCGCACACACACACACATCGTGTAATCCTTTGTAAATTGCCAAGTTTTTGTGCTGTTTAGTGGTACCTTTAATAGCAGGAAAAGTAACTTTGTAACTTGTAAAACTTGAAGGTATAATTTTTTGTTGAACACAAACAAAAGTCGACACAAAAATTCATATAAGCAATGTAAGCTGCACAGAATTTGAAGGCTGCCTTTTGGCGGACGGTTTCATAATCGAACTTAATATTTAATTAAATACTAAAAATAGCACCCTTACTTTTAATTGTGGGGATTTAATCTTTACAAAGGGTTGTTTTGATTTTTGCATTTTATTAGTGCTTTGGAGCATGGAAGGATATCAAATACCCTAAATTTTAATTGAACGTAATTATTTTGGTTTGTATTTATCAGATCTCTTTTAATTAGAAGTTATTACAGTAATTGTTATAAAATTACTCAAAATATTAGAGCTACGTAATTATGCTTTCGCTTATAGATTGTTGTATGGATTCCAACATTTTCTTATTGGTGGTTAAGCAGGGATCACACGATATGTACATTTGTATAGATATGTTTGATAGATGTTTGACAGTTACAGAGTGAGGTTTTTGTTTTATTCAACTGAACTCATTCTCGATACAAATTTCTAGAGGACACCACTCTGTAACAGGCCTGCTTTACTTCTTATCCACTAGCCTACAACTAAAGCATCGTTCACTCAAAATCGGTATGCGTTCCAGCAATTTCTGTACAGCAATTGTTGGAATGTATTAAAAAGCNCTTTTTTGTCTCAATCGATTGTGACTGAGCCCAACCGATTTTCTCACGTTCCTTTCAAATCCGGCAACGCCAATCGTTTTGTAAATATCTGTAAAGGAAGAGGAGAAAGTTAAGAAAATGCAGAAATCTTTAATAATGTAGATCATATAAAGCATCGTTCACTCAAAATCGGTACGCATTCCAGCAATTTCTGTACAGCAATTGTTCGAATGTATTAAAAAGTTGCAATGCAGATCGTTAGACAATAGATCTACCATTATGAGGTTTAAATTTCATAGTACTGGCTTTTTATTTGACAATTTTATTCGCGTTGGAAGTTGCTGCTCAAAAAATAATGTTGAACGAATTCGTTGAAAATCCGACATAGTCGAGATCAAAAATCAAATTAAAATTAAATATACCAAAATCTTATAATTATCCTCCAAAAATCAATGAATAGATTCCTTCTGCTTAAACTAACGGGGTAAGCTAATCATTAAAGGACAGCATTTCGCACCAGCTTAAGGATAAGGCTCTTTACCTGAATTAGGAAAAAAAAAACGGCTTATCAGAAGAAGATCGCGCGAGAGAATTGGAAAACGGTTATCGAACAGTTCAGCGAATGCAAGCTATAGCAAGGCTTAAACCTTATCGAGTTATAATATATAAAATTCTGTTAGATTAAATACATTTTATAACAAAAACCGCACCCGTTTACTTTACCCCAATATTCACACCAAATGTGATATTTTATAATAACGACCAATAAAACATGTTTAAAACTGGACTTCAATCAATTCCCACTTTAAAAGTTTTAAGCTAAAAAGAAACAGGGTGATATCCTCTTACAACTAAGTCTATAGAAGTTGACACAGTTGTCAAAAGGCTATGAAATGACAAGAGAATCGAGGCAGTCTCATTAAAACTCGATGAGACTCCACAATAGGTCAATCTTTTATAATTTTATCTTTGAAATTTTTCAATTCTTAGTTTTTTAAAAATTATACNTGACAAGAGAATCGAGGCAGTCTCATTAAAACTCGATCAGACTCCACAATAGGTCAATCTTTTATAATTTTAACTTTGAAATTTTTCAATTCATAGTTTTTTGAAAATTATATNAAGGACTAACTTTATTAGCTTAAAAAAATAAAAGAGATTAAGAGAGCATTTTCAGTTTCTATTCGTCCTTGTGAACCCAAAAAAAAAAAAATTTCATTTGGTACCCATACTTTTGTTTTACATCGCCTAGGTTTGTAACTGCTTTCGTTTACCGTTTTTCGCTTAACTAATGCCACGGAATGGCGAATCGAAAAAGTCGGTAGACAACATTTGACATCCGTTTTTTTATATTTTCGTAAGCCTTTTCGTGGTCTTTCAATGCCTCGAGATCGATAAATGAAAATTGGTTTGTCTTGAAATGGTTGATTTCAGGGTTGAGCATTCAAGAAAAAAAGTTTAACCATTTCCATAGAAATCTATGATTATTGAGGATTTTCATAGAAAAGCTGGAATTGATTACAAAACTAATAACCGTTTGTTTGTGGTTTTTTTTCAGCAACCGTGAATCGGTGAATGGACTAATAAATAAAATCATAATCAGACCAATTCTGAGCAGAAACTCCCTGGGACTTTTCTATTTTTTCCCTTTCCTTCTATTATGAATAAAAATGAGGAATTTTTATATTAAATGGCGGAATTGAGCTGTCAAAAAAATGTCAAACAGCTTTTTCGAAGTTCGAATGTCCTCCTCCTAAATTCTCGGGGAAAATGCTACTCCTTGGGAGGTAATTACTGGAGAATTTATTTCTCGCGAGAAACAAATTCCCGGAGGACCAACTCCCCGGGAGTATTCAGTATTGGTCTGAATATCTCCAAACCAACGGTTTAAAAAGTTGACCTTCTCTAGCCCATTAAGCTTTAAGCGCAGTCGAAATGATATTAATTTTTTCTTACATCCAAAACGAAAGAGGTTTTAACATTTTATTCAAAGTTCTTTCTGGATTTTTGAATAACTAATTTTGACAGTACTTTGAAAATGTTTAGGAATTTTCAACTCATGTAAAATTTAATATAATATAATATAATACCGCTAAAGTTTTGCGTCGATATTTTCTTTTCAAAACGATTTTCCAGATGTGTATCTCGAATTCCACCGCAAATGATATTCCTAAAGCCTGCATCTCTGTTTCGAACATAAAAGTTTGTCTCGCTATCGTGCAGCTGATATTTAACTCAGTAAACAAAGTAGCAAAACATAACACAAGTCAAAACCACGTGCTTGGGTACTTATATGTGCATACATAAAACACTATCGCGCCTATAAATAAATACAAAGTTAAACCTTTTCATAAGCAGGGTAATGAACTGAAGTACATATATGTATGTATGTACATATGTATTTGCTAAATGCTGCTGGTCGGTTTCGGGTTAACTCACAAAGGGACTCAAAAGCTAAATTGCATTCAATATTTCCAAGTCAGTTAACTCAGTCGCTTTATTTTGCCAACGGCAATGTTGATGCTCATTGACTTTTTCGTTGGTTGGATGATTACATAAGCTGCTATATGTGAACATAAGTTTGTCGTTTCATGTGGCTAAAGATGTCATAAACACAGCAAGCAACAGAGGGACAGCAAATGTTCGTATGGAGTTGCGTAACCCCTGGCGTATGAGTAACAAATTGGTTAAGGCGTGCCATTTGAAATTCTAATTTTATTTGAATCCAAATCATAAACACAGTATGTAACATATCCCGCGGCAAAATTATAAAATGTTTAAGTACTAAATAAACAAAAGAGTTACTTAAAATTTTGAAAAGGGACTAAAAAATATATCTGTGTTCTATGTGAATAGGAATTTTTTGAAGTAACATTCCCGAGACATATGTATGTCAAGCGCAAACGAACCTCGTCAATGCTATTTATATCAGTTTGATGGAAACTACCTCATAAAGCATGAAGAGAGTTAAGGCTAAATTAGTCTAGACTTAATTTACGTAACGTAACGTAACCTAAAGGCCAACGCAATGTATATTTTTTTCAGGAATTTTGTGATGTGGCTTATAGGCGGCAAAGTGCCCGTCAGCTGAAAAGGAAAATACAAAAACCTAAGTATTTTCGCTTCTGGCTAAGTTGACGTGTTGTATAATCATTAACGATTTCTAAGGTAAGTTAAGTTAAATCTTGACTAACTGAGCTTTACGACATAAATTTACTTAAGATAAATGACATTTAAATGTTTCGGCTGGGAAATGAAATTTCCTGTTTTAAAGGAAATATTGTAAGTATTTCGAGAAACTGAAATATTTTGTACAAGTTGCTAGTGGTTATGCTTAGAAGTTTAAAATATTTGTGGCACCCTGCAGAAAATACGTCTGGTATGAAATGAGTATGGAATTAGTCTCACAGTGACTTGCAACTAGCTTTGGTGAATATAGAAGAGCTTCGACTAGAGCGATGGAAAAATTTCTAAAATAAAATAAGTATGCAGAATCCAAGTAAAATTTCCAGCCTAAGATATTGTAAAATCATTGCTTTCTGTGGCATCATTTTATTTTTGTATTAGGGTGATTGACTCGATCTTTCTAAACGGGTGTCCACCAGTTTTTTTTTGTAATCTATAGGTGGTTTTTTGAAATCTTTATGCCTCTTTTCGCATTCGTGTTCAACTTTTTTTTTTATGGCAGGAGTACACTTGGAAAGTTGCCATTTTCTGCCGAGAGGTGACAGCTGCTTGTTAGAACTTATGGTGATGTTGCTGGATGCAGAAATTGAACCAGGGATCTCCCGAGTGGCGGTAGGCACCTCTAAGCACTCGCTTACTGGGGCAACAGCACAACTCAAAACCGAAAAAAGTCAGATCAAATTTAAAAAAGTATTAAAAAATTACCAAACGTGAATTTTTCACTGATTTCTATTTGTTTTAATTTTGATTTAAAAAATTTTGTACTTATTTGCTTTGCTCTTTTTTTAATAAAAGTTATCTTTACTGTTAATAGTTTTATTGTATTTTTTGGTCATGACTTCATACCAAGATCAGCATTTTTACTGCATAAAAGCTATGTATGTAGAAAACCAGTTTATCCAATTTTTTCTTAATTTCAAAATCGGCAACCGGTTTTTTCCAAATTGCAATTTTTCGAATAACTCGAAAACCGGTTTTGGAAAAAATGCGAATAATCGAATACCCTAGTATGTGAGCCAGTTAGGCAGACGAAGGTCCTAATTCTGAATGTCAAAGGGTGTTATGTTAAGCATAAGAGCCAGTGTGGGATTGACCGTAAGTGTTCTACCGCTTCGACTAAGAATGGCGCTGTTGCACTTACTAAAGCTGTCTGACGAGCGTAGTCTTCGCTGGTGCATTTCAACAAACAAGGACTTCATAAAAAATATGCTGGGCTGTACTATGGTTTCATAAGAACAGAGGAGAGTGCCTTCTTTAGTATTTTCTCAACGTAAGTTTCCTGGCTACAATCGAGCGCAAGTACTTAGCCTATCGGGAGCGCCTGTGATGGGGGCGGGGAGTCGCGTTATATATCTTAAACATCCCACCGAACAAGACGAATTCCATCTTACTAGGATTTACAAAGAGTCTACTGTTCGCAGACTACTTATCCACCAGCTTCGAGAACCCCTGAATCGTAAAAAAAGAGGTATCCAAAAATTAACTCTTTATCCATATGTGCTTGCCTTATTGGTCACTTTTTTAAGTAAATAAAAAACTTTTCTAAATATTAAACTTTTTTCTTTGCAGTCAATTTTACCTGTAACTAATCAATCGAATACTAATCCATTTCCAGTTGTATCCGTAATGGGCTATTGAGGAAGTCTCAAGTCTACCCTGCGCAGGGTAATACGAGCCTTCTCTCTTAAGAGACTACACTGAGAAAAAGGATTAGTTTCGACAACTAAAGATATTTAGT
>NW_016176214.1:0-9398 GCF_001687245.7 Rhagoletis zephyria
TTTTTTTTTTTACTGGAATTCAAGTGATTCGAAAATCGCATTTTCAACACCAGCCAATTTTAATAAGGAGGATAAGAAGAAAATGGATATGGCATCTTCTCCGTACGGAAATGAAGCCAAATCCTTCTAAATCTGGTCTTTTTCAGGGCTGAAGTGATTGCGACCATCTATATGTATCTATATAAGTCCACAGTCATACGAGGAATGTGGACGATATGAAGCAGTTACAGAGCTGAGGTGTATATCAAAGTAAAAGTGCTAGTTGCACAGATTAGCCAAAAATTGATTGATTGATTGAGATTTCCAATCGGTGGATAAGTAAAAAAAGATAAGTATTTAAAGATATCCTTATATTATTACTAATCACGGTGCGTCTGAACCAAGGTTAAATCAAAGGTGGCCGGACATTGGACAATCTTGTAAATTTTAAAAGTATATTGTTTCTAGTTTCTTAAAATTCAAAAATGAAAATCATACATGCAGGACTTTTTGAGAAAAGTGACTTTGAAAATTTGTATTCCATTTTTCTTTTTTAAATTTGCAATTTTCATTTTTACAGTTATATTGTTTATAAATCAGTGTAGTTCAAAAAAAAAGTATAGTCGAAATTTTGATGCTCTCACCCCTTGGGATTGTTCTATACCGAAAAAATATACCCCTGTTTTTTATTCTGAAAAAAAAAATTATTAGAGTTCGAAAACCTTGTTTCACTTCAGGAGACTACCGATAATAATACCTAATTGTTTATTTAACCATTTTCTAATACTAAACTAAACTAAACTAAACTAGTATCGCCCAGTTGTCAAAATTCGACACCATCTTTTCATACACTTTTTTTATTTTGCTTGTCACCATTTGACTCCTTTATGTGAATGACGATTTTGAAGTCCACCAGAATATACGCGGCCGCTGTGGTATAGTGCTTAGCGGTGCGCGCTACCATTCTGCAGAGCCTGGGACGAAGCAGTAGGGAAATGTTATTTCTAATTTTTCATGTATATGTATGTAAGTACTCGAATTTATTAAACAAAAAAAAATCAAAATATGGGCATATTTGGTGGTGCTCGAGTGCTAGTTTCTTTCGCTTGTTGTATTATTTGATCCCGTGGATGAAACGCCCATATTGGTTTTGACATAAACTTACCTTAGCCCTAACATTCTCAATGGGGCTCAGAATCGGCAAGTATGGCCCCAGGCCCAAAAGGTTGGGTGACACATTACTGCCCCCCACTGTTTTAAGTGCAGCATGTCATGGTGTATTATCGCAGACCAATACGGAATCGCAAAATACGTTGCCCATGCTAGTCCATTTTTCCAAAAGCCCCCGGACCTCTCTCTTTTTTTAATGATGTACCGTCGGTAGCTTGATAGTGGTAAAATACATTTGACCTTTTTTGAAATACTGTTGGCTAAGGTGTACCTACCCTGCAGCAAAATTTAGGGACAGTCTGGCAAAGCGCTAGTTCCGCCCCACANATAGTTATTTAATATCACCCAAAATTATTTTAACAAATACATACAATTAAAATATGCACTTCGGAATGTTTCAAAAAAATGCAGGTCTCCGATATACAGTAGCACCCTTTTAGCTTTTACTTAAACTTGCACCAGGGCACATCAGTGTGAACGAGTTGCTTCACACGGCATTCCCAAAAGGGGTCGAAGTGCAAATACCGAATTCCCAGCTGGTCAATTGAACGTTTAGCCACTTACTTGGTCAATTGGCAGCAATTACATTGCGTTCGACACGTACTCGCTTGCTATACACGAATAAGGGCAGTGCAAATTTCACATGAACATGAAGCACTTACCCCCAAAAAATAAGAATGCGATTGCAGCTGAGCAGCACAACTTCCGTGACACGTCGCGCTTCAATGCTGCGTGCGATGCATTTACTACGTGCGATTGATTCTCCCTGCTGCCAAAGTTGTGCCCCAAAAATTTCCAAACGACCTCAATAAACCAAGCGGGAAATTAGTGGCAGCTCTCATTTCGTCAGCCACATTGCACGTTGAACGTTGAACGTTGTTGCCATGAATGAATGAGTGCGAAATTGAAATACTTTTGTTTCTCACGTCATTCGCATGCGCATGCGCATTCGCATTCAACGCCGCTATGCGACTGTCATTAGGCCAATCAAAGCAACATTAAACTTTAAGCGCGCAAACTCAATTGCAATTGCGACGCTGCAACGACGCGACGGTTGCTGATTTGGTGGAGGGGCGAGAAAAAAAAAATAAACGCCAATGAACAGCAACAGTGCAACAACAGTTTGACTTCGTTTGAATGTCAATAATTCGGCAGATGCTCAGTTGCGCCGGTGTGGCAATCATCGGCAACAACAATGTGAATTGCAACAAATTCGATGAATTCATTTTGTGTCGAAATGCGCGCAGTCAATGAGATTTGAGCGTTTCATTGCAGCCAATTTCGCCGTCCGTTGTTCGCGCTGCGCTGCGCTGCTGCTACTCACCCCTGCGAAAATTGCTGCATGTCCGTTGCATTTTGGTGGATATATTAATTGTTTGACCGGTCAATCAGTGTGTCGGAATGGGAATCGAATGTCGAATCATCAAAGTGGGACATGCGGAACCGATGAGTATGCAAATCGAAGTGGTTCCCACGGAAGCTGCCAACGAAAATGTTTCGCAATGCATAAACAAAATAACAAGCAGATATATATGTACATATAAATACATTCGCCAAGGCATATAGAGGCAGCATGAAATGGTCAATTTTCAATTACCAATGCCGATATATTTTAATATTTTTATTTATTTTTTTTTTATAACTAAAACACAAAAATTGTGTTAAGTTGATGTACAAAAAGGCGCAATCTCCCAATCAAATCAGCCGACAAAGCAAAATTTCGAAATTTCGGTTGGCATTAGCGGCTCATACCCGCAATGACATTGTAAAATTCCCGATATCTTCATTGCCTATCGGTGCAAAGTGGTGTGGTGGCCGTCATGCAAAGTACACAACCAACGGCCACGGCCTGATTGATCCAAATCGGCCAGCAGCAATATCATATTACCAAATGTGATTGCGCTCAAAATCTGTCAAACACAATCATGGATAAAATCTTTCCGCCTGTCAAGTTAACCACCACTAATCTCTCTAATGTCGGGCAGCAGCATGCCGACATGCCGCTCCTTGCGTTGTTTACATGGCTCCTACAAAAGTGTTAATTCTACACAGACAACCACTGAGAATGGCAATGACAATGAAACAAGTAAATAACTACATGGCCGGCGTTAGTAGCAGCACAAATGAGGCAAGTAATGAGCACTCATAATTCCAAAAATTCGGTGTAAAATAAAAAAAAAAAAAAATAATTGGGCCAATCAATAACTTCGGTTGGCACTGGAAGGGAAAGGAATAGAAATCAAGAATTGTCCAGGACTTGTAAATGGAGAAGATTAGCGCTACCAATCAGAGGTGCCGCCGGCCGTTTTGCTAATGGTAGAGTGAAAAGAAAGCGACAAGTCATAATTGGACACAAAACTGATTTTTATGATTTGCTATACATAGATAAGTATTAAGGAATACTCATTAATGATTATCATTTTTAAAGAATCTATCAGCTGCCAGTACTTCTTCGAAATACATATGTGTAGCTACAAAAGTCAGCTGTGGCAGCAATGACGGTATCCAGTGTTGCCGTTGAGAATTTTCAGAAAGTCGCAAAAAAGCGGTAATTGACGAAAAAAGGGCCACTATATTATTTTTGCTTTTCTTTACTAGTAAAAGAATAAATCTCAGAACCAAAGTCAAAATCAAATTTACATGTATTATAAGATCTTTTCGCTGCTAGAACGCTGAGTGGAAGATCGCCGTATCGCGGCAGCCAGTTCGAAAACGCCCGATCTCGAAAAACTTTTCCAGAACGCCCTATTTCAAAATTTTATTTAAAAACGCACTATCTCAGAATACGGTGCTAAACTGCCCTATCTCCCTTGAAAATATATAAAAATGTGCTGAGATAGGATGTTTTTGAATAGAAAGCTGAGATGGGGTGTTTTTGAAACGAATTCTGAAAAAGGGCGTTCTGGAAAAGTTTTTTTTTTAAAATAGGGCGTTTTCGAACTGGCTGTCAAGATAGGTCGATCTTCCACTCAGCAGTCGATATAGGATTTAGGGGATAGTCAGTATAACTATACTAAGTATACCTATACTATAACTAACAGACCAGACCAGAGAGCAGAGGATCGATGACATCAACAATGCTACTCTGTATTAATGTTGAAAAAGTGCCATCACAACCTGAAGCTTGCAATGGTACAAATGACTCTATCGGCCATGATGCAGGGACAAAGGTGAAGCCAGACACGCTATGATTTCTCTGTCTGCGCAATCTTTGTTCAGAGGACATGGGTATCACCCGAACTTCTTCAAATAAGTAGGCAGTTGGTGTTTTTGTGAAGGTGTCATCTTGCTTCTAATAACATGAAAAGAAGAGTGGCGTTACGAAAACGTTTAGCTCTGTCTAAATTAGGAAGGTCATCATCGTGCAGCTCTAGACTAGTTAAATGAGATTTTAGTCAAGCTGGCGATTTTCCTTTAACCTTATGTTAGAATGTGTAGTATTGGCGCCATTTTGGTTCGCAGTTGAACCAAATGAATATAGCAAAAGCACAATTCTGCGGATGGCTTTTATATTTAACTCAAAGCAAGGATGCGTGCCCATGCTCACAATGACAGGACCAAGTGCAGAAGGAGCTATCTACACTGGCTTGGGAGAAACCGGGCAGTAGCCCGAAAAATGATTGCATTGCCAAATGGAAGAAGAAGAAGAAAGTCTCACGATTTGTCTGTCTTTCTGCTGATACGAGTATGGGGAATGTATATTTATTTGTAAAGCAATTTGATTTCTTTTATCCTTGAATTTCTTGGACTATAGTATTCGAACAAAAGAAATGCAATATCCTCTTAATTGTGGTTCATTTTAATTCAAAATCGTTTTGCAGGCAGAACCATATTCGCCAAAGTAAAGCTGGTCTGCCATTATGGATTCGGTTATGTTCAGCTTTCACGAAATGTAAAACTTAAAATAAATTTCAAATTAAAGCAACCATTTAAGCTGTATAAGCAAAAAAAAAAAAGCGTAACAGATCGTACGATAATTGGATGATCCCTTGAAAATATGGAATCTATTCCTTTATTAATTTACGCGCATGCGCAATAACAGCCACCGCGTGTATACATGTGTGGCAATGCGCGAGATGCCATGCACAACTACACGCACTTGGCTGCGGTTAAATAGTGCTATGCGCGCAAAATATTGGACAAGAATGGTTAGTTAGTAGGTTGGATTGTTGGCTTTTTCATTTGGGTCGCTGGACGCTGGACGGGTCGCTGGACGGGTCGCTGGACGGGCCGCTGGTCGCTGGTCCGCTTGCTCTTAGCTGATGGCTAGTGGCGGCTGGCAGGTTGGCCAGCTTGTTGTTGTGGCCTCGGCCTCGCTGGCATGTTGGCAATAAAATGCAAATTAAGCGCTAAAGATTACTCAAAGGCCACATTATTTACTTAGAACCTCCTGCTGTGCTTCCGAATTAAGTTTAAACCCGGAGGCTAAATTCAAAATGAGTTTTACTAATTTCTTGTTTCTTGCCTGTCTGTCTGTATGTCTGTCTGTCCATCCGTTTGTCTGTTAGGCTGTCGGATGGCGCGGTCTATGTACATGCATAGGTATGTACTTGTATGTGTATGCGTCCAAGCGCTGGCGTGCGTAGCAAGTTGGCTTATGCTGCCTAGCAGCTTGATGGACGTGTGTGCGCATATTTCGACTGCTCTACTCCACATACATAACTACAAACATACGTAACTACATACATACATGAAAATATATTTGGGACAAGTTGCAGCAACACTTAATTTCCATATCCTGCCGCTAGCTGCATGCCACACATAATATGGGTTCTCATAATTGTTTGTATNCTTTGTGCTATATCGTTGCGTTAATAGTTTTTTGGTTTTTTAATCTTTCATAAATCGATTTTAAATGAGATTTTGGCGCTGAAGCTCGCTGAGATGTTGCAAATAAAAAAAAAGGGCAAACACGATTTTGTGAAAATATCAAAAATCCAACCCAAATGCAAATGAAATTGGAGCACTGATATGGGGTTTGCACACTTCTTAGTAGTTGGGTATGGGAAATTTATGAATGCACAGTGTGCACACGCAGTAGCGAACAAGCAAGGAGGCGTAACTTGCAGAAGCAGATTTCTTTCCAAATGCTGGCGGTTGTAGAGGGCACAGTGTTCGATTTCACGACAAAGAGCAAAGTTTATATGCAAAAATTTTTTTCTAATATTTTTCCGCCAATTTTTTATAAAAGTATGGTTTATTGTACAACAAAAAAAAAAAACATTAAAATATAATTACTAAACTTAGTGCAAAGCTAACGAAAATTCAGCAAATTTTTAACTTTTCATTCAGATTTTTTCGAATTCGAGTATGCAGATTTATAGCCCAATGAATTTTATTAAAGTATAAGTTCTAAGTAGCTAGGAATTATCGTTGATTTTTGGCATTTTTTTTACGCAGTCTCTTCCATAAAAAAAATTTTTTTCGAAAATACTTTATATGGAAAAAATGCGAAACACCTTCAACAAAAAAAAATTCTCAAAAATCAATGTGATTTTCGACTAACTCAGAACTTTCAGTTATTTTTCACAAGAATTTAATTCTACTAGATACTAGAGTCTAATTAAAAAGTTGAAAATTTGCTGAATTTTCGGGAGTTTTGCACAAAGATTACAAACTGGCGGAAAAATATTAGAAATTATTTTTTTTGCATATATTGTGAAATATTTGCTGTACCAATACTTTTTGCCGGCAGTGTATGTATATCCGACTAAATGCCTCATAGCAAAAATATTTAATTTTCGAATTATAATTTTTTTAATAAAAGCTTTTTTTTCAAAAACGCGGAATACATACATTTTCACCTTTCGGGGATGTGCCGTACTCTTAGGTTTCTTCAAGTTCGTCTAAGGTATAAAACACCCCGCAATTGACAAGTTTTAATATATTTTTATTTTTTGTTTTAATTATTTTAATCATTATTTTTTCTTAAATATAGTTTATTATTTAATAAATACCATGTAAATCCGAGCGAAAACTTTATGCGATATTACAAAAAAAGAGAATTAAACAAACTTTGGTAAATATTTCAACCTTTTAATTTGATTTTGTAGAAAGATTTTGAGTAAGCAGTTTTGTAGCCTATTAAAATTTAGTATAAGAAAGCGCTGGATGGAGGTAGCTAGATCTTACCATTGATTTTAGGCAATCTTTTTTTTTTTTGCTGGATATGTTCGACGATCTAATCTAGCTCCAGTTTCATTTTCGGTATTTGAGCCGTCGATATAGAAAGTTTTTACTGACCTCCTCAAGAGAGTCCTCAGATCTCTTCATTGTTTCCTTGTATGAAAGCTAACGACGTACTCTCTTCCAAAGCTGCCTCCAGGTATCAGTTGTCATTAGGTGCCAAAAACAAACGGTATTGCTCCAACAATCTTCTAAACAAATCTCTGTGCCCGGTACTCCGATCGTCGTTCCTCAATCCAAAGGAATGCAGTCAACACATAATTTTCATCGCCTCCTCTTGGATCGCTAAATCCATAGGTAGCAAATCCAACAAAGTATTAAGAGCCGACCCTAGCGTTATACTCATGGCGTCCATCATGCCTATACAAATACTCCTTTGCAGTCCGTTGAACATAGAAACCGCAGTTTTGAACATAATTCTACGTCGACATACCACAGCAGAATACGTGACGATTGGTCTGACTGAAGCTATGTATATCCAGAATCTCATGGCCATGCTCAACACCCCAGGTCTTACTTAAAGTTCCCAAATTCTTTCCGAAAACTTTCAGCGCTCGTGTACCTTCAGTTCGACGTGAGTTTTTCACATATCTATAGTATAGATACCCTTAGATATTTGACTTCTATGGAAAGACTTACATTTACGCCTGTGAGTACTGGAAGGTGGAGATCTTCCGATTTTAATTTCCGCCTAAAACAACTAGGGCTGGGGTGATGGGCAAGAATCTGCAAAGTGCATCATTCATCAATCCTATTCAGCATTCTCTTTGTCTTTACATAGACCACCCCCTGATATGATTTTCCAGATGACAGTGCTCAACCACCATCTCCGAAAGCTTGGCAGTGAATGAAGTCTTGAATTTATGTTTACAGAGCGCTCACGATTAAATGCCACAAGTGTGGTGGAGTACCTCGCTCTGAGGGCATCCTCTCCCCACCTCTGCCATGGTACAAAAGCCAGCTTTATACTCTTCACAGTCAGTAATCTTATTGATAATATATCTCTTGCAAGTAGATCACATAACGTCAAAGTTAGCATTGTAAAACGCTCCCTCAATATAAACAAAAGCTCCAATTGTGTACTCACCTGTTTCCAGCCCCACTTCGATTGCTTTGGTATGCATTTTGGGGACCACTAAGGATTTAGGACCCTTGATATTATATACTACTTTTTCCACCGCGCGCTCCAAACTCTTCAGCATGAAGGATGTCAGCTCATCTTTCCCAAATTTGGTAATGAAGACTACCTTGAGTTTCCTCCAAAGAATGGGAATGTGGCTAAACACCAGAGATGCCCTAGAAACTCTTACTGGAGCCCCTTTAAGCCTGTCTCCCCCACACTTTAGTTTGAGGGACTCTTTTTTGAGTGTCGTACTTGACCGAGGAAAATGGGTGTTTATGACTGTGTTTGACAACTCAACGCATGACGAAGTCCAGTTACCATTGGAGTTTTGAATACTCACTGGCGCCACTGAAACATTCGAGAGCACGTTTTGCGTATGATAGGCGTCAGAACTTTCTTTTAAGTATGTTTGTATATCATTGGCAACAGTGTTGCCATTTATTTGTTTTGCCTTCCCGCCAGATTTACAAACAAAATTCGCTAGAATTTGCTTTGCTGGTGTGGTTCTCTTTCACCTTTTGAGAAGAATGCTTAGGCACGAGGTGGTATTACAGTGTATGAATTCGCCATGATTTATTTCTTAAAGAAAATTTACAGCAAAAGGAAAATACTTTTTCAGGCAACAGAAATAATGAAAAATATTTCATGTGACTTTTCCTGGCTGCAAACAGCAAAAAAAATTCAAGAGTTAAAATTTCACAATTTCCCGGCTTTTGCGATACAAGCTTTTTTTTCGAATATCTCAAAAACTATTATTAACTATAAAGATGTTTCTTATCTCCTTTTAAAGGTGATAAACGAAAAGGTGATGTTCAGGGCTATAAAAAAATTACTATTAAAAAATTACAAGAACAAAATGAATTTAAATTATTTTTATTTATTTAATTTTTATTTATTTTTATACCCGAGCGCACTTGTGCACAAGGGTGTATTAATTTTG
>NW_016176215.1:0-9398 GCF_001687245.7 Rhagoletis zephyria
GTGTGGATCTGTGTATATGTTGTCACCACTGTGCATGCTTTGTTTACATATACACTTAGGTCTCTTTTTATGCGGTACATGCGTTCCTCCCCTGCAGGGAAACCACGGACTAGTGAATAAAATTTCTAGTTCCTTACTAGGTCTTTATCGCCAAAAAGGAACTAGTCCGATAGGAACTATATCCCCACCAGTCCAAAATCTGCGAAAAGTGGTACTTTTAAAAGACTAATTTATTCAGTTCTTTTTCACTAGAAATCTATATCAGAAGTGTCGACTTTCGGTTCGGAACTATAGAAAAAGGGATGCAGAACGAACTAGATCTTATTTGTCGAATTTAGAACTAGTTCGGAACTATCGAATAAGGGATGCAGCGGGGGGCTTGTTTACTTTACATAGATATGTGCTCGGCGGCTTTTTCGTTCAAATACGCTTCTATTCTGTGCTTCGCAGATGCTTTTTCATAGCTTGGTAATTCAAAACTAAAATTTGTGTTAACATTTCAACATCTTGGGACCGTCTGGAGTCTAAGGAATAACAGCGAGCACCTCTGCAAAGTCAGCTACAGCAAGGTATGTAAACGTACATTTCTTACAATCATTCAAACAAATTTAATTTCAAATTGAAAAAAACGTTTCTTTGAAAATAATGTAAATTCGCACACGGAAGAACCGAAAAGATTGAAAAATCATGATACTTTTTTCTTTCGTCTGTCGATTTTAGAACTGGTTCGGAACTATAGAATTTAGGACTAGTTCGGAACTATCGAAAAAAGGATGCAGCGGGGGACAATTGACACTTCCTAGGACATCGCCATGTTAAATTCGCCAGTTGCTTGCATGCAAAAGAGATTTATCGCGAACCAGTACTGGGTCTAAATGTACTAGAAGCGCACCAGTTCAGAACTAGAGATTTTCCCCACAGGGTCAGAAAGCCACATAAAAAAAATCCGCATAAAAAAGTTCTTTACTTTCATACATAAACAGGGGATGCGTTCCACCATTTTAAAAAACCGCATAAATTCAGATACTCCATGTAAAAAATTTTAAAAACCCGCATAAAGAAATCCAGTGAGGCATTATTGAGCAAAAACAACTATTTATTTCTTCACTTCAACACTTATTATTACATGTAAAACCGAACATTAATGAAATAAATAAAATTTTATGTGTATTTTAACCAAAAAAAAGACCACAATAAATACATGAACTATGTAAGAATACATAAAAAAATGTAGAAAAAAAGGTTTTTTCTTAACAGCGGTCGTCTCGGCAGGCAATGGCAAACCTCCGAGTGTATTTCTGCCATGAAAAACACCTTCTCGTAAAAATAAATCGCCGTTCGGAGTCGGCGTAAAACTGTAGGTCCCTCCCCTTTGTGTCACAACATCAAGGCGAACACCACAAATTGGAGGAGAAGTTCGGCCAAACACTAACATATGTGTAAGCGCCATTCTATTATTATTATTATTATTATTATTATTATGTAAGAATACAAAGACAATATATTTATCAGGAGCATTGTCTTTTACACACTGAAAAAAGTAATAAAACTCCCAGAAAAGNAGACCTAAGTGTACTTTCCTAATTACATATGAAAAAGCACCCGAGACGTGCAAAACGCCATCCGGCTGGTGAAAAATGCTTAATTTTAATGCGGGCATATTTGAATTGAATATTTCCATTATACGTAGTGTATGTACAATGGAAAACTCCATTTTGTTAATACTTTTCACGTGGTTTAAATACGAACATTTTTAAACGGTAATCAAATAAAAAATTTGTATTCTTGCAACGCCTTTTTTTCTCAGTGTATATATATGTATGCAGGTGTCTAGTAGATATGCCCAAAATATCAATTTTCCAAAGCGAGTACTCAGAGCCTCCTATGAATGGTATGTTGTGTACTCTCACTATACTGACACCACAACTCAATGCAGTTGGCAAACTTTCCACTTCAGCCTTCTAATAAAAACCCTTGCCGGCATTTTAGATATATGTATGCAAGTATTTGGCGCGAGAAACGTCAACGTTATAGCGAGAAGGTTGGTGCGCCAAAATCGGTGTATTCGCAATGCAACTGTACTACTGCAAAATATCATGGCAGTCCTTCGAAAAAAATCACACTGACGTGATAACAGCGACCCACTGAACCACTTAGTAACGGCATAAACGATGTTTAACATTACATGCATACATACGCCTTCCCTGTGAAAGTAGTTCGGGGCGTATGAGCAACATTTTGCTGAATTCAATTCGCCGCAGCTCTGGCGAAGACGACGAAAGTGTTGCATATCGATTTTTGTGCTCTGACTCTTGCACTGTGCATGTTATATGAGCCCTTGGATATGAGTGTATGAGTAACTGTGTGTGTAGGCAAGGGAGCGGGTAGTACTTCTCCTTTTTGAGATGGCCTTGAAAATCGTTGCAACGCCTTGTTGGCGAGCGCTGTTGTCAGAATTTTGCAGCGAATACATTTTGAGTGTTTATACTTGTGTGTGTGTGCGAATATCTGCAAGTTATAATGTGAGCTAACTAAGTGATATATTTGACACTGGAAGCTACCATTAAAGGCACCAATTTTCGCTAACTGCTTATGGAGGTACCTACATACATATGTATGTGGTACTTAGATTTATTTTGCTTTATTTGTTTTCGCTAATTTCAAGTGCGCTAGTATTTTATGTTCTTTTGTTTAGATCTTTCTGTGAACAAATATTGACGATAATTCATGCAAATCCATGCACTTATTTGACTTATGGGCGTACTATTTTTTTATTAATAACTCATCCCCACATCCCATAGCATAATTTTGTACCTATTTAGTTCGTATGCCTGCCTTGCTTCAGGTGCGCAATTGGGTGGAATACGAAATTATTCTTAATCACAGCTTAAATAAAATGATAATTAGCTAGTGCCAACGTATTTTTATATTTGTATAGTTGGCTGTCACATTTGCATTTTCGTGACATTAATAATTCTTAGAAATCTGCGCGGGCGTTGAATTAATGCGACAGATGAAATGAAGGAATAAAAGTGCAATTCATTCGTTTCCAGTTTCGTAATCCATTTTGTTTTTAAAAGTATGTTGCATGTGGTTAAGTTTGAAAGCATGTATTTGGAGTTAGTTTTATCAGTCAATAGCCGCAAAGGATCATAAAAGAGGAGAGTAAGTATTTTCCTGCGTATCTATTCCAAAAATACCGTACTGGTGCTAAATTATTACTTATTGAATTGAAATTTTATTAACATATGCGTAGGTAAGGTGGTGTGGGTTGGCACTGCGGTTACAAAGGTTTTTAACTAATTAAAACGGTTTGCGGTATCGCACGGAGTGGGATTAACAGAACTTCTACACCCAGATAAAGGTTTAGTTATAATAACCAAGATTAGGTTATAGTGATCAAGTGGCATAGTTGGATATGGCGAAATAAATATATAGTTCACGAAAGTCTGCAATTTACTTAAGACTTCTAGTTGGGACAAATGTATATTTTTGTTAATAATTACAAAACGACTACCTTGATTGGACAATATTGTTAGTTGAATAAAATCATTGTTGAGCAAATATAAACAATGCTTTGGTTGATACAAGTTTTCAATTAATCTTGTGAACTTGCCGTAGACTTGAATAGCTAACCGTTTATTATTGGGAAAAAAGTTTCAGTTTGACACAAATAAAAATTTACTCGATGTTTGTTGTGTTTACTTTCTTCTTTTATTTGCATATATTAAGCATAAAAATACGTACATATTTACATAAGTTAGTTACTAAAGTAAATAATACATATGTATATGGTGGTAAGAATTTCCTAAAAAACAACGATGAAACAGGAACAGTCGTGCGAAAACCCAGGTCAATATCTGCTGGAAGTATACTGCTTTGCTTTTTCCTTAGCTAAATAGACACTTTCAAATTATAATTCACATGAATTATATATCCACTGAAAAACCCCGGTTGGCATCGAACTTTATATTTTTAATTAAACTTTAAACTATGCGCGCACCGAAACAACCCGCGATGATAGCAAAACTGAAACTGTGACAAACAAGTATGGGCATGTCATAGCACACATGGCGCAGCGATCGACATGCCATAGCTTACTGGGACCACATGCGTGTTTCACCCATATACGAACAGCGGTAGCGGAGCAATGATTTCCACGCACAATGCAATGGTCGGCATACTAGCGCATTCAAACGATTCAATAAGTGGGACTGTGTGCATTGCTCAGCTGGCGCTCTTCGTATATGCTCAGAGAGCGCTCAGCATTCTTTAGGGGTGGCTCACAAGCATGAATATGTTCCACTCTCACACCAAATCGTGGTTGCCTCAACTAAGATTTGGTAACTATGACTAAACCATGTGTTGAAAGAAAGCTTATCTGCATTAGCAGAGCTTAATAACATCCTTTTATGAACCATACGTTAAGTTGAATGGAATTTGTAGAAATATGCTTCAAAGAAATATTTATTAGTATTAACCAAACCCTTCAACTAAATTAACGATTTGTTACAACCTAGATGAATATTAGAAGCTTTAATATATTTAGTAATAATAACCAATCGATGGTAATAGTTCCCAATCCTTGGTAACAGTTCCCAAATATTGTCAAATTCGGGAACTAAATATCTTTAGTTGTCGAAACTAATCCTTTTTCTCAGTGTAGGAACCGCTGATTATGTAAGAAATGCTCGAGGAAAATGACCTTCAAGGCTTTGGTGGAAAAATTGCTCACTTTTCCGCAGTTTGTTTTGCTTCCTAAGACGTGTGGTCTTATTATTCCCAATATAATATAGGGATACATGGATATATGTATTTCTTTGCATCGCCTCCTTTGTAAAATTTGTGAGCCGTGGCAATCGAACTTTCATGAGAGGCTGTTCTTACTAAACCCAAATAAGAATACTTACTTTGAGCTGTACAATTATTTTTTTGTTGTTGTCAATATTTTACCACAACGATGGCCGCAATTTCAAAACTTGCGAGAGAAATCCTTTATTCACGAATGCAAGCTTTTTGTGCTTAACGTATCACATTAATTTTCCTTTGTTGAAATGGTACATATGTAGGTATATGTTTCTTTAAAAAATCGAAATATTTCTTCGATTTCGATTTCAAAAAAAAAGTGAAATTTTGTATTCGGGTGGAATAACTAATTGCCTACAATAATTTCCGTAAACTGAGATAAGTGCAATAGCTTTACTACATCGAAGAAACCATTAATAGCAATCAGACTTTTCAGCGAATTAGAGCGTAACAACATATCATTGTCATTCTCTGTTTTTATTTGCTTTCGTGAGAAAATAAATATGTGTGAATTACGTTACACAATAATTCTAATGGGAAACCACTCATTCAGTAATTTATTCGTTCCAACGGCAGATATGGCATTACTCAACCAATTGCCATCATACTGATCATGAGCAGAGCGGTACGTTGTAATCACGGCCATGTCGTGCAGCGGCCTGTTTGTTTACAATGCCGCTTAGTGGGTTACATCATTTGAGAAGAACGCTGCGACAAGCGGTTAGCGATTGACGGACGGCTGCGCGTGCTTTGTTTACATTACAAAATGAAGTGCAATCACTAGTCAGCACAAAAAAAAATAAATAAATAAATAACAAAAAAACACAAGAACATTGGGAAAATAATTTCCAGACCAGCCAGCCATGCGAATGAAAATTGCTGAGTTCAAAAATAGCACAAGCGCTCTTTGTCTATTAGCGCGTTCTGAATTATAAAATGATTTTGTGATGTATTTTAATACTCTTCTATACATACAATTGGTATTTCCTCAAAAGCTGGAATTTATTTAAATTCGCGGCAACTGCAAAACGTTGAAAAAGAAAACTCGCTTTTGGAAAATTGAGCAAAACTCGAATTTTTCGGTAGTTTCGCATCACATATTTATTTCATACTAACTCGTGTTTTGAGTGTTGTTTTATTTAACTCAGTTTACCTATTGGCTTGGTTGAATATTCAATGCCGGTTTCCAAGGTAAATTTTTGTTTCACATGTATCCTTCAACGAAAAGCGCGCAGCGTTGAACACCGCCGCTAGAAGTGCGCAGTATTCAAGGTGTGTGGCATTCAGATTTAATAGTTATGGAATGCAATGTTGTTGCATTGAAGGTGATCACCAATAAACAACATTTACCTATAAACTAGTGATGACCATGGCAGTGATGACAGCTAGTAAATATACGTACATATGCTAATACATAGTTTCTATTTTATTTTATTTTACACAGAATTAATTTGAACCAAGAGTATTTATGTATTAGTTAATCGCGAGTCATACACGTACGTACTTATGAGAGAAAATTAAGAAATTTGGAAAAAATTGTGGATTTTTTTCTTGCATTTTCCAAGTGTTCTGGCACGGCATTTAATTTTTTAAATTTTTTCTTGTAATAAAATCAAAAGTTGTATTATTTCGAATTTGATTATTCTTTTGTACATATCAATTATATAAATAAGCAATCATGTTTCCTTTACACCCCTTTTGCGGCTAAACTATACCTCTAAGGTGTAAACAATTATATATCATTAGAAAGGTATCTTGATGCTTATGTTCTGGTAATTTTTCAAATTTCAAATTAGTTTAACATAAAGCGAAAAAATCAATTCAAAATTGCCATCAATACTAATCTAACTAAAGAAATCTGCTAAGCAGCAGTTTAGGAATCAGATTTATGAAGATTTAGATTCATGCAAGGAAGAGGGTAAAGTTAAATATCTAGAAGAAGAAAGGGATAAAGGCAAAGATTAGAGTAAAAGTAAAGACACCTAAATATAGACGAAGGTGAATATGAAGATGAAGATGAACATGAACATGAACATGAACATAAACTTGAACATGAACATGAACATGAACATGAACATGAACATGAACATGAATATAAACATGAACTTGAAGGTGAAGATAAACATAAACACAAACATTAAAAGCGATAGAGGCAAAGATGGAGAGGAAGAAAGTGATAGGGATAAAAAGGAAATACAACTGAAGAATGTGCGATATTATATTGTGGTGTGTTATGCTACATATGTTATGTTATTAAATCTTATGTTGTGGTATGTTATGTTATGCTAAGTACTAAGCTAAACGTCCCTCCATTTAACCCATTCTAACAAATGTTATTTCAGCTCAACTCAACTCACATAAACTATCCTTAATTTTAGCGGTTGAATTTCAACAGCTGGGTGAACACTAGTACAATTAATGTTGCGAGAGAGGATTTCTCCTGTTTCGGGTAAGTTTCACCATACATTGGAATTTTTTTTGTGTGTATCTATATCCGAAAGCAAATTACAATTGTAAGAGAAGGAGTTAGAAGATTCATATACAAAATGTGTCTGCTTTTACACGATTTGTTTTCAATACCAGTTTTTACTGAACTTGGAATGAATAAGTGCATGTGACTTTTAACACGAATTTCTTTTTCCACACCTAATCGGCCGCTGTGGTGTAGTGGTAAGCAGTGCGCGCTTCCACTCCGCAGCACCAGGGTTCAAACCCTGGTCAAAGCAACATCGCAAAAATATAGAAAAAAGGTTTTTTCTTAACAGCGGTCGTCCCTCGGCAGGCAATGGCAAAGCTCCGAGTGTATTTCTGCCATGAAAAACAGCTTGTCATAAAAATACAATCGCCGCTCGGAGTCGGCGTAAAACTGTAGGTCCCTCCGCTTTGTGTGACAACATCAAGGCGCACCCCACAAATCGGAGGAGAAGCTCGGCCAAACACTAACATATGTGTAAGCGCCAATCTATTATTATTATTTGAGTTTTATGCCACCCTTTAATTAAAATATATATAAATTATTGCCGGCGAGGTACCCTGCAATATAGCGCATTTCCCTAAATGCATAATGAATGTCAACAAAAAAAAACATAATCAAACTAGAACTATGTATGTACGTACAAAATGCAANGTTTTATGCCACCCTTTAATTAAAATATATATAAATTATTGCCGGCGAGGTACCCTGCAATATAGCGGATTTCCCTAAATGCATAATGAATGTCAACAAAAAAAAACATAATCAAACTAGAACTATGTATGTACGTACAAAATGCAAATGCAAAAAATGCACCAACACAAGCAACCTGTACACACGAAACACTCCCAAACACACACATACCCAGTTGCACGCGCATGCAAAAAAAGCAACGAAGCATTTCCGCACACGTGCCATCGATTCCCCCGCCTTTTAGCCCGCAATGCCGAGAACTATGGGAGCTCTAAGTTTGCAAAAAGCCAAGCAAAAGCACACAAATCCCACGATTTTATCTCTCTCTCGCTCGCCTAGTCGCTCGGTTGCACATTCTCTTGTATTCGCTCAGCTTAGCTCAGCTCGCCGGCTAGTGCAGCCGAGAATAGTTGGCGCCCGGAGATCTGGGCGAAAAACCGCCCGTGGTAGAGGGGCAGAGTATTGGCAGCGCAGCTGCTGACTGGGTAACATTTTTACGCAACAAATTTATGCCGGCCGGCCGGTAGTTAACTGGTACATAAATGCCGGTCCCTGAGCTGGCGTTGGTGGTGCTGGTATAGTGGACTTTGATTCTCATAGCAAAACAAAACTGAGTACAAATTTTTTTAAGTTTTAAAAACGTTCCCGAAAAGGATTTCTAGTTCATCATTCCGTACGTTTCGCGATAATTCAAAAATAAGTCAGTTCGTGCTCTGCCCGTTCATAAAATAAATTGACGACGACCTAAACCAGTTCACAACAATGTAAAATCAATTTAGTAATAAAGTTAAAATATTATTTATGCCGCAACTAAATTCTCCACCTCCATGATTTTGACCCTTACTACATATGTACATTTATTTATGTAAGTATGTATGTGCTACATATTTCCATTTAAAATCTACCTACCGGTCGACATTACAAAATCCTGCTTCTCTTTCTTTTTCTGACAAAGTAAGTAGATTTTTGTAAGCAAAAATACTTATTTCCCAATCAATTTGTTTTTAAAACCAGCCAAGGTGGCGAAACTTCTGTAACTGATGACGAATTACTCTCGAGAAACACAATCACCACAACACAGAGCGGCAAATAAAATCTAAGCACTCAAAACGATTCTATATAGTTGATCTCAAATGAATTGCGCGTTGCAGCGTAACAAAAATAAACTGAAATTCGTTGCACGCGTGCAACTTGCACATATTCGCCAACACAAAACTACAGAAATAAAAACGACGAGAATGCATACCAACTGATGCAGTGGCTGCTTTAAATTAATGGCGTCGACACAGTTTCACAGCGCGGAAGGCTGGCCGCAACCCTCGCTCAAGGGTAGCGCCTACACTGCAATTGTGTGTGTGGGTTGAGCGTATAAATGAGCAATTCAATTGCAGTGGCTTTTATTGCATTGCTTATTTTCTTCGTTCTT
>NW_016176218.1:0-9397 GCF_001687245.7 Rhagoletis zephyria
AATTTCGCTGTGGTGAGTTCGCCGTTCGACGGCATTGTATTTCAGCTATTAAGCTCTAACCAGAATTGCAGCGGGCGCCGGTAAAGCGGTCGGTGGTAAGTGAACAGCTGAACAGTTGCCGCAGTGAAATCCATCGGAGTAAACACAATTGCGGCGCACGCCAGCAACCGGCAGTTGTCATTTTAATTTAAAAATTATCATCAAAATTTAATATTTTTTCGGTACGTACATGTATGTAGATTTTCTGGCAATAAAACGGAATGAAAACATTGCTAAACTTGTGGAAATAATAAAAATTAATAAATCTACACTCAATCAACATTGTGTCGTCTGCGCTGGGCGTTAAAATAGAAATAAATTTAAATCAACCGAAAAACGTCCGCGGTAATAACGCTGCCGTCGCAATTACAAGCTATTCCATATGGCTTTGTGAGTTTTAATTTTGACAGCGGTTAATCGACGACCGCTTTACCGTCGTCCGCTGCAATTCTGGGTAGAGCTTTAAATGTTTTTTATCATGACAACAAACGAGCGATATTTACTGTTTATATATGAGTAGTCTACTTGCAAAGTGCACTATTTTAAATGTTTTTCTATTTTTAGTTTTTGGTGGGTCACGTACCAGTATTTGAAGTAGTTTCATGTCTACTAACAACCCAGTGCGAAATCTTTGTATATTCTGAAAAAAGGCATCAGATGTTAACAACCCTTGCAAAGGTCGCTATCAACTTTCAAAAGTCTCCATCTTCTGATAAACTTATAGGGAATTTACATGAGGCGATTTTTAGTTGAAAGCAACAATCGCCTGGTGTAAACAGCCTTTCAACTAATCGCTTACATTAAAATTGGTCGGCTCCCTACTTTCGTTCAACTTTTGGTTCAACTAATCGCCTGTGAAAGTTGAATCATGTAAATTCCCTATCAGAAAACTGCTTTAGGTCGTGTAGATTAGTAATGTTATTTTATGTTATGTTATGCTATGTTATAATGTTCTTAGGCTCTCAATTATCNTTTCCTTTTTCTGCGTTTACAACTTTGTAGAAATTTGCTATTTTCCGCTTCAAAGCCTAACGGTTCGGTGTGCCAATGCACAGTGGCTCAAAACTGGAATTCACTGTTCATAACGAGCTGGGGCCTTAGTTTTTCAATCAATTTGTTTTTTTTTTTTTTAATGAAAGTTTATAAAATTTTAAAGAGACCAATTCAGCCCGATTTTTTGGATTTTTTGGATTTTTATTTGTTTACTTTAAATTTTTTAGTGCAAAGTGCAGAAAAAGTAGCAATTTTGAAGCAAATCGATTCTTCTGATCCAGTTAATAAATGTAACATAATAAAAACTAGTTGAAAACAATTGTAAGGTTCCCCAAATGAAAAAAAAAATCACAAGAGAAATGTGCAATGTTATAAAATAATTTTGGTGAAATATTTTTTTAAAACATTTAAATTTCTTTCGCTCAAGGGGAACCCTAGAATTTTCTTTAACTAGTTTATAATATTTATGAACTGGTACATAAGAATCGGTTTTCTTTAAAATTGTTACTGTTTCTGCACTTTGCACTAAATAATTTAACATAATCAAATGAAAATTAAAAAATCGGGCTCAGCTGGCCTCTATTAAATTGTATAAGATTTCATTAAACAAATTTATCACATTGATTGAAAAATTTAGGCTCCAGCGAATTATGAACAGTAAATGTCAGTTATGAATCACTGTGCAGCTTTCCTGTATTAAATGTAGATGTTTATGGTAAAGTTATAAAAAGTCATAATGATTAGGCGTTGTTGGCCGCTAGTATGGGTCGAAGCTAAAAATGGTGACTTTGGTAATAACATTTTTTAGTTTAATCGCAAATTTCACAGGCGAACGAGTTTTAAGTGAGATGGTGATAATACGGGCTATATTAAATATGACTTTTTACTTTGTACCAGTTTGATATGTATTATGTAAGCATGGTACATAACAAACCGAGAGTACAAAATATTTGGCTTTAACTTTTAAAGCTTTTCAAACTGGGGTTGCGTTGAATTAAGACAAAGTACATACATATATTAACAATTATACAATGGAAAATACCCTACCCAAAAATATATCTGAATGGAAACTTTTAAAATACACACTTTTTATTGGTACCCTTATTACTATGTTTTATTTAACTTGGAATTAATCACGAATATTCTCGGATATAACACCTACCTAGATAATCCTAAAATGTAAAACATTATCTGAGTACAAAAAGTTCCATCAAAACTGTTAGTGACTGTTCTGCGATTCTTATGGATATACATATAGCATAGCTAAATGGGACGATACAGGTAAACCGTCCAAAGCTTTGCCCAAATTTCCAATCAATGAACATTGAATATGTCAAAATACTTGTAAACTGCTATACTTTCAACTAAAACGTGGTGAATCAAAAAATGCAAAATGGCGTCTTCACTGCACTGCTTTAAAGACGCTCTTTTCACGAAGAGGCGAATATACTTATTAATTTATTTCCGAAAATGATGACAGAAAGATAGATAGTTTTCTTCGGGACTGGTGATTACGAATCTGAACACGGACGAAAAATCAATTGGATTCGCTTAAAAATTTACAATTAGGGAATTTTATTTCGGTACCCAGGCGAGATGTACGTACGTTTGATTTTAACTTTTCCGTGATAAATGATATATCAAATATGGATCTTCCGTTTTGCATTTTTAAAACCTGGTTTCATATTCGTAATACTGGATCACAAATTAGTGTTCTTTTCTGTTCCTCGGATTACCCTATCCATCCCCCATATAGAATCGCCCATGATTCGGAAAATCGAATTAATTTTCTATTTATGAATAAGTTTTCGAGATATTTTCAATTTAACGTTATTCAGCTTAAAACAAATCGTGGTTGCACTTAAGCACGTATATTTACGAACCAATTTAACAATCTTAAAATGAAATGAAAGCTAACGAAATTCTCCATAAACAGTATATACATCACTTTCCGATAGGACCAATAGTTTCTGAGAAATTAAATTAAATAAAAGGTCATATTATTAAATTAACTAAAAGGTCATATTATTTCAAAGTAATTAAATATTGGCGCGGAATATTTTTCCACAGTATTCCTCACGCATATATATTATATGTATATTAATTTTTCCATGTATATAACAGTTTTAGAACGAATTTCGAGTATGTCTATTGAGTATGTCGTTGGTCTATAGAAATACGAAATCCTTATGCCCGATCTTAGAATAGGGATCCGTCATATGGAAGCCTAGATATTAAACGCATTCTGACAAACTCGAGTCGGTACAGAAACAATTCTTATTGTTCGCATTAAACCATTTGCCTTGGGATTCGACATTAAATCTGCCACCGTACAAAAGCAGATTGAAGCTCATAAATTTTCCAACGATTCACAGGCGTAGAGAGATGCTCGGGGTTTTGTTCATGATTAAGGTTTTGAACGGGGTGGTCAATAATCCATTTCTACTGAACCATATCACGTTTTGTATTCCTTCTAGACCTTCTAGACATTACAAGCCCATTAAGCTAACTATTTGTAGATAAATTTTTTAAATGCATGATGCTTTCCGTTGCCTATGCCAGGACTTCAGTAAGCATTACGACTATTTTGACACCTCCGACTCACTTTTTACCATTAAGAAACCCTTACTTGAAATTTTGAATAAATAACAAGTAAACCCTTACATTGCACCTTATCGTTCAGCTGGGGAACTGTGTGTCTGTTCAGTTTATGAGGTAAACGTGGTTGACTCGCACATCAGCGTTGCCGTTTTGGTCCAATTGGACCAAAATTGATAGCTTCATTTTCCTTTGGTAGTTTTATTGGTTTGATGAAGCTTTTGGTAGGCAAAAATGGTTTGGAAATGCAACCAAATTGAGCACTAATATTGGTTCGCTTCACAGCCAGCAAAAAAAAACCGGAAATGAATCCGTAAAGGAAAAAAGTGGAGGAAAATATGTAGCAGAAACATATGTTTTGAAACGGATGGGTTTTGGTCTGTTTTTCTGAAAATTTTCTGGTTGAATTTTTTGTTCAATACGCTTTCCTTCTGCACTTGACAGATGCTTTTTCATAGTTCGGACAAAGATAAATTAAGGAAGTACCTGACGGCATCGAACACGGCACCTTCAGAAAGCAAACTAATACTAGCACACTATTCTGCACTGCTACTTGAAAAACTTAAATACAGTTTTTGCTTTCAAATTACGTCATCATATTCGAATGTTTTCCAGATACGAAAATGAACGAAAACTGTAGTCGTTTCTGGATACGAAAACCGCATTTCCTTTTGACCGATTTTGAATACGTGAATTAACGAAAATTGTTGTCTTTTCCTGTACGTTCCCGGATACGAAAATTTTACGAGATTACACTGCACTCGGTAAAATTTACGTTTCTCCGCTTGCTGGGTTACTTTGCGTTTCTACGTTCAAAAATTGCTTTCAATTTGGTCACACGTAAGAGTTGTCCAAGTATGAGTTTACTCACTTCCCAAAGACATGATCGATCAGATGTTGAAATTTAACGAAAAATTGCCTATCTTGAGAGAAAGATTTTAATTTTTAATGCTAATTTGCGTAGCTAAAAACCCTTAAATTCAAGAAATTTCGTGTTAATGATGGAAAGATGTTTGGTAGTTTGAAAACTGATTTGGTAGGCATTTTTGTACATAAACATGTTCTCAAGTGGCAACACTGTCGCACATTTTCCCATTTTTATGTAATATTTACATACATGCAGTGGTCGACAAACTTTTACTCGTAACATTATTATTATTTTTTATTTGTTATTTAATTTGAGTTATTTTTTTATATCTATATAGTTCATTCTTTAACAAAATCCAAAATTTGTGCAATATTTGAAAAAATTCAACAAACTTTCGTAAAAATTTCGAGCTTTTTAATTGGATTTTCTATAAATATTCTGAGTATGCGGTTTTGTGGCGCACTCAATTCTAGAATAATAAAGTGCAAGTTTCAAATTGCTAAAAATTTTCATTTTATGATTTTTCCGAAGTTATTGCGGTTTTCTTCCATATAAAAATTAGTTATGTTTATTCGATATATGAAAGCAAATGCGACAAAGAAATTTCTAAAAAATTCAACGGTAATTTTTAGCTATTTGAAACTTTATTATACTAGAATTGAACGAGCTGAAATTCTCCACAAAAACGGTCNTAAGCAAACTGAAATTCCCCGCAAATCGGGAAATTCCCCACGAGTTGGCTTCCCTGCCCGGGATAGAAAAATTCCAAACCAAGGTTTGTCTCTACAGGAAGGCATTAGTGTTACTGAAAAAGTTAAAAATAATTAATCTCGAATGGAAAATAAGTAATATTAAAAAAAATAGATTCAGTTTTGAAAAGAAACGAAGGTCTAGTATCTATGTGTGATATAAGCCCAATCATTTTTAATAACATTAAAAAATTGTAAACTTCATCTGGTTTTGAATTCTATCCAGTCGACGGATCGTTTTCAGTCTATTCAACGCTCATAACTACCGCAGATATTTGTGTTTTTTTTTGTAGACTGTTAAGCACCAATTTCCATTGTCCATTGTAAATTTTTAATCCTTGTAATAAACTGAATAGAAAACAAAACATTAACATTATTTTCGTCGGTCCTGCTTATAATCAATACATTTTTTTTCTTTTGTAGCTCGCAAGACAAATATTATTACTATTAAGTATTAACAATTTGAAGTATCTTAAATTTTTTAAATTAAATTTTGATACTTTTTCACCTTAAAAAAACGTTCTGGGGCCAATTTGTTCAAATATTTGATTTATTTTTATATATATATATATTATTATTTTGTTTCTAAAACTCCATTGACTGAAATAGAAGCAAGAGGAATGCTTAAGCATTTTTTTCTGGTGAGAATAGGTATTGACACTAAACTAACAACTCGTTAGATTTGTTCATATATGCAAAAGCCATGCGCCTTTAAATTAATACGATTGAAAGGCTGCTTGCTCTTATATAATTTTAACCAAAAGAATCATCACCATCATGTGATTTTGTCGATCACCTGCCGTTGTTGAATCTCTATGTTTTTTCGTAACAAAAATTTACCTTAAGGAGATCAAATATAATTTTCCACCAAAACTCAGTACACAATTCAATTACTATATTACCCTGCATCAGAGGTCCCCGAGGAAACAGACACAAGTCAATAAATTTATTATTTGCACATATATGTATGTACATGTACATTGTACATGGCAAGAATGAAAGTATACAAGATTGCGCCAATCGAGCTGAGAGCAACCCGGTGTGATATCAAAAAAGTAAGAGAATGGGAGAGCAAAGAAAATTTTTAAAGGTCCAGTTAGAGGTGCCATAGCCATAACTTTGTCAAATAATTCATATCTGCTTATTGTTATGATGAAAACCCAAAACGCAATGGATACCTATGGTTATGGCTACGGTGGTATGGTATGACACCAATAGTTGCTTACAGGGCTCTTACACGATATGTATTTGCATATGTAAATTCGACTTTCTTGTATTTACTCGTATGTACAACATATCAGAAAAGTAGCATTTACATATGCAAATTCATATTGTGTAACAGGGCTCTTACAGAGCTGCCAATACGTATGATCAGAACAGATAATTGCTACGGCTATGACACCACTAATTGGACATTATATTAGAAGAGGAAGTAATGTAAAAGTAGGTAAAATTGTTCCTATCCTTCGCCCTTTTAACCTGGAACGTTTGTTATTTTAGAATGTCACCAAATAACTCTTCGAGAAGTTGTATCTTATTTTCGCAGGAATTTAAACGCGTTTTTTGATGTACGAAACTTTTGCAATAGCCCCCTTCCTTTGTAAACGGCCACAAACATTGCTTAAGACATAGTTTTGGCTTAGCTGTCCACTATCAAAAATGTATACGTATCCTTTTTTTTTTTTGCTAAATAACAACCCTTTCGTCCTTAGTGAGAAAAAGTATTTTATGATATCAAAAAAGTGGTGGTTGCTGTCAAACGAGGAGAAGGTTAGCGGTCCGCGGATAATGCTATTTTTATTTTCTGTATCGTGTATATTTATTTAGTATGTATGTATAGTGGTCGAAATAATTATAGCCGCTCCACATCTTGACAAGATTTAACATAATATTTTTGTTGTTGTTTAATTAAGGTTATTTTTTTATAAAAATATAGTTCATTCTTTAACAAAATCCGTGTAAATATTCGTGTCAAACTTTGTGCAGTATTTAAAATAAACAAACTTTCGTAAAAATTTGTATCTTTTNATATGTGCAGTGGTCGAAATAATTATAGCCGCTCCACATCTTGACAAGTTTTAACATAATATTTTTGTTGTTGTTTAATTAAGGTTATTTTTTTTATAAAAATATAGTTCATTCTTTAACAAAATCCGTGTAAATATTCGTGTCAAACTTTGTGCAGTATTTAAAATAAATCAACAAACTTTCGTAAAAATGTGTATCTTTTTTAATTAGATTTCCTAGAAAGATTCTGAGAATGCAGTTTTGTAGCCGATTTAATTCTATTAAAACATACTACAAGTTTCAAATGTATAAAAAATACGGTTAATTTTTTAGGATTTTTAATCCAATTATAAAAGCTGGACATTTTTACGATTTATTTTAAATATTGCACAAAGTTGCAAAATTAGATTTACACAGATTTTATTAAAGAATGAACTAAAGTTTTATAAAAAAAAATAACCTAAATTAAATAACTTGTCAATATATGGTGCGGCTATAATTATTTCGACCACTCTATATGAGAGACCTGACGACCTAACCAAGGAGGGCGTTCTCTTGGACGCCTCGCTAGTGACGTACACACAAATTCCTTTAGGGGAAATCAAAGCATCACAATATCTGCTCATATGCCACCAGACGTATTAATGGGCTTTGGAAAATAACTCAAGGTTACAGACTTGGAAAGTTATATGTAGTTTATATGATCAGAAACTTAATGATTTCCTTTTATAAATATGAAGAACGCACTCGACAGTTTTGCAATTATTGCTAAGAGGGCATTGTCTGCCAGATGCACGTGCATTTTAATTAGGTCTTAAGGCCCATATGCAGCTCTCAAGAAAAAAAAAATTGTTTTCATTATTTCTGGTGCTAAGAGAAGTACTTTGCGGTCGTTGTAAATTTTTTTGAAGAAATAAATAAACTTATTTAAGAAATTTTTATAGAAGGAAATTTCCAGTAGGCGAAGACTTCCGCTACTCGACAAGGTACAGCTAAGAGCAAAGGGTCTTATAAAATTCGTTAAAGGAATGGCAGTGTTTTCACCATTGCGTGAATGCGCTTATTCATGGAACGTAAGCATATCTGGCAGCCCTTTGGACATTACCTTCGTCTGTGTGATAAATCTTCGTGTCAGACAGCATAACCCAACCTAACCTACATACATACATATGTATATGTTCGCTCTCGCCAAGACATGACAACGAAAAAAAAAATTTAAACCAACATTAACTTCAAATTTCGTATCTCTTCAAAAGTACATAAGACACCAAAAAACATCACTCTCATCACAATTATAAAATGTATTTTATTTTAAGACTTCTGCCAAAATATTTTGAAACATTATTAAGATTACAATACAGAAAATACCTCCAAAAATCTGATTATTTGGATTCCATTGATAGAATTTTGTAAAATTTTTAAGCATATTTTTTCAGTTTAAACTCTTCTATAATATGATCTAGTTTTTTTGGAAAACATATTTCTAACAACTAGTTTTATACATAAAAAACACACGTAAATCTTGGTACTTTCCCCTATTGTAATATTTAATTTATTTTTTCTATTTAATTGAATACAAATTCTTAAACAGGTGGGAACCCTCCTCAAAAATATTTTCGGCAGTAAACCTTACCAAACCTCTTCAGTTTGGTACCCATGTAACACTCATTTTGTATTTTAAATTAATTTAAAATTTTCAAACAAGTGGCAACCTACAACAAAACAGTTTCGGCTGTAAGTCTTCTTAAACCTTTTTCTGTTGACAGCCATATTGCAATATTTACTTTTTCTTATCAATTTACTTAAATGCAATTTTCTAACAGGTGGAAACCCTCTAATTCTTTTCTTCTTAAACTTTAAGTTAGATCTCTAGCAATAAATCGGTGAAAAATACATTAAATTCGCCGCATTAGTTTTCGAGTGATGCGCGTACAGACATAAAGACACAAAAATTCTAAAACTTGTTGATTTGGATTTTGTTAGTGTAATAAACAAACCCCCCACCCAATTTAAATTTTCTTTAATATCTATAATTTGCAGACATCAGCCTGTTACAATTTTATAATATGTATAGATTATTATTTCACGCCTTATACTTGCAGATGACATCGTCCCAACGCATTCGATGCCAACAACAACGGCA
>NW_016176219.1:0-9396 GCF_001687245.7 Rhagoletis zephyria
AGGAAGAGACGTTGAAGTGTTTTTCATTGGATGAAGTTAGAGGAAGAAAGGTAAGAAGAAGAGCGGAAGTAAGATGATACAATATTGTGCCACACAACAAGCCACAGGGCAAACAAAAAAGCATAATGACTCGGCTAAGAAGAGCATGAGTCGCCAACAACACAAAAAAAAAACC
This sequence comes from Rhagoletis zephyria, assembly GCF_001687245.7. Classification (NCBI taxonomy): domain Eukaryota; kingdom Metazoa; phylum Arthropoda; class Insecta; order Diptera; family Tephritidae; genus Rhagoletis; species Rhagoletis zephyria. The sequence continues at coordinate 176 of NW_016176219.1, forward strand.
AAGTAGAGTCATGAAACGAATGCGGGCCAAAGAACTTTCGCCGGTTGCTACTTGTCAACGTGCAATGTGGCGAAAATTTATGATTTTCTCAACACTCGCGGCATTTTGAAGTCGTCAGCGGTGTATTGTTACTGCTGCTGCTGCCAGCGCTATTAAATGTTGTTAATTGCCAACAAAGCGGCTTAGCGAGCGATCAAATCGTATGGGCATTTATGATATTGAAGTTGTTATTAAAGAAATTTTATTGAATTATACAAATTTAACTCAACTCTTCTGTGATTACTTTTAACTGCTTATTCCCTGCTATGCTCTGCGATTGGCCTTTAATCGCATGAAATTTAATGATAATCTAGAAATGCTGACTCCAATTTGCGTTGGTCAAATCGATTTGTTGCCTTTAATATTTTGCTCTTTATTAATATTTATTTAGTTAAGTTTATGTTTCTGTTTTTCTTGCTGCTCTTTTTTCACCAACAACGAATTTATGTCAAGATCCAGCATATCGATTTCAAGTATGTACATTGCTTTCGCTGCTTATTCTTGCCTACATCTCTTGCGTTTTTACTCTTACCTGCCTTTTTCAATTTCTTGGATTCGTTCACAAAAACAAAATCCTTAGATATTTTTGTCGACCTTGCCACTTGCTTCTTGTTAGTCTTATCCTTGCTACCTTCGCCAGCCTTGCACTTGCCATGTCAGCTGCTTATTTTTGGCAAATCGCAAGCGTTTGAATTATTTATTAACTCCACGAAAACTTAGTTGGCGGTTAAAAAGTTTGCTGGTAACATTTTTCTTTCTCTCTCGAAAAGTTGTTGGTGGTATTTCATATCAGGAAATTATTACGTAATCAGTTGATGGATTTTTTGGCACTAATTTATGTGCATACATATGTAAATCGTATGCCTGGACCACCTCCAGGAATTTTTTTTTTTATTTATTCCTGCGTGGGTGGCATATTTTTTTTTAGCAGCTATTTGAGTATTTCGGAAAAATTTACAGCACAGAAAAATTCGCTTTTGTAGCTAATTAACTAACTTTTTAATATTGTAGTTAAGAGACAGCAAGTACATTATTTGTTTGAAGAAATAGTTAAAACTTTTCTCTCCGGCGCCATTAAGGGCCAGTTTTTCAAGCAGGTTACTCCATAAAGGTACAAAGCTTTGTAAAGACAAACCCCGCGAAACGTGAAGACGAACAGTCTACATAGAGGCGGAGCAACGCGGGTTAAATTGGAAGGAGCCCAAAGNAGGTACAAAGCTTTGTAAAGACAAACCCCGCGAAACGTGAAGACGAACAGTCTACATAGAGGCGGAGCAACGCGGGTTAAATTGGAAGGAGCCCAAAGCTTTATAAATAAAAGTCTTCAATAACTGTTATCTAAGACATATAATATAAAAATCAAAAATAATTGTTATTGTTTAATTTTGCATAAAAATTGCAAAAAAAATTTATTTTCAAGTTTGAGCCTCGCTGAAAAAAAGTCGATTGGTATGTATCACTTAGTTGTAGAACATTTCCTTGATAGTGAATTTTTCCATGTCAGTTTTCATCAATAACTGTTTTGTTCGGTCCCTGGCTCCAAGTATATAAGTTCTGCATATTAAAAAATAATTAATTTTTTCCTAGATTTGAGTAAATTTAAACATAGTTTTAATACTAACATATTGTGCAAGCGTCAATCTATTATATCTGCAAGATGATTTTTAACTATTCCGAAACATTTCTTTTGAAGTGACTAATAGCAAATTTTGTGAGAATTTTTGAACGTTCCTTCCTTCTTAAGTGATATTTTTTAGTTTGTTAGCTACAAGCCTCATATGTGCGCGAGACCTAAGGATAGTATTAGAAGATTTAGAGTGTCGCAGTATGTACGACTTTGTAAGCTCGCTCTTAATTAACAATGCAGTATTTACTAGTTTCAAGGCTGTTTACAATTCGTATAACATAAAACATTTGTAATTTTTTTTTCGTGCTTTCCACCTCTTTCGGCAACTTGATCTTGCTGAACTCACAACCTCAAATATCTTTCTACTCACACCATTCAAGTATGTGGTTTTTTATCATTCTCCTGGCTGCTTTGGCGCCATGGAATAACTTCGGAAGCATCGATTGCATGAAAATTTTAATAAAAATTCAAAACAAATAAAGCAAACTTACCAAGCTATCAGCCAAAAGCAAACAACCAGCGCCGACAGTCTCGCGAAGTTATGAAGTATTAAAATAGATTAAGAAAAATGTCATACAAATTCAAAAGAAAAGTATTTTCACAACAAACAAAAAAATTTAAATAAAAAAAAACCAACCAAGAATTGCAAAAGAAAATTGAAAGCATGCTGAAATTATTCAATTGAAATAATTTTGAAATTGAATTTGCCACGCATTTGCATTTCCATGGAATGCCAATATGGGGAGCATAACCTCGCCTGTGACCGCTAACCTCTGCTCCTCTCTCATACAAGTGCTACAATACGTCCGTTTGTCAATTTGGGGCTTCTGCTCACTGCTGTTGTAGTCAATTGAAAGTGACTGTGGGTCAAAATACACAAACTTATATAGAATCATAACCGAGTCACAAATATTTTGAATTGGCAACAGTTGCTTTTCTGCTTCGCTCATCCAACTCAACTCGTCCCCATACAATGTAGAGTATTGCAATCGGTTATTGTGTTTAAATATTTTATTTGTACCCCTCATCGCATTCCGTTCATTGTTGTTATTGTTGTCGCTATTGCTTTAATAACCACAATTCTGGCATACGCAAATACGTAAGGGAGCACAGACGAGCTGATGAGTGCAAAATCAATTCAATTCAATTTCTACATTCAATGGTTTCACTGAATTTTAATTTCATTTTCTGTTTTTTTTTTGGTTTTCTTTTGTTGTTTACGCTTACATACGATTTTGAATGCATTTTTGTTTTCAATTGCTTTTTTTCTGCTTGGAAATTTGATTAAAAATTTGGTCTGACATTGCTTGACGTTTAACACTGCCTGCCTTCAGCTGCAGCGGAAGTAATTTAATTGCAATGCGAATTGAAAACAGAAAATGGAATTCAAATTAATTAAAATTATTATTTGAAGAAGTAAAAGGAAAACGCCGGAGGAGAACATTTTGGTAAAAGTACACAGATAAAAAACAAGTGTGAGTAAGAAAGTGGAAATCATGTGTTCACCTGCCAGTTTAAAGGGTTTTGGGGAAAAACCCGCAGCAGCCAACGCAATGAACTTTATACAAGCAGCAATAAATTTGATACGGAAAAAATTATACCAGAATTTAGACCAGTTTATACGAGTTTGTAGTATGCGGGTTTTTTTAGTAGATCTAAAATCTAAAGGAAGAACCTTAAGTTATCACAAAATCGCTACATAATATGACTTAGGCCAGTTTATACCAGTTTATAAAAAGGCATACAAAATCTAAAACAGGCGATAATAGCCAAAAACTTGTTGTCACTTATCAGATGCAATTTATATCAATTTATACCAGTTTGTGAAAAAGGCTTCTTACATAAGTATATCTAGAAATATGCTTATTTTCTTGATAAAACGGATTTTTTTTGTATTTGTGGTAGTTTTTAAGCATTGAGAGTTTAAAAACCAAAAAAAGACTTTCTACCAAACCTTTACTACTTTTAACCACTATTGTCTCATTTTTGTGCTAACAATTGCAAGGCATTTATTAAAAAATCTTACACGACATACTATACTTATACTCTAATGCCCACACAACTTTTCTAATAAATTTTTTAATTTTCATTAAAAGTTCTTAAATAGTTGACCGCAAAGAAAACCAAAATTTGTTGATTTATTCACAGCAGTAATCAATTTTTCTTCTCACCCTCCTAAACCACAAACGAAATAGCACATTTATTGGTTTATGAATGTCTTAAAAATATTGAAAAAATATATTTTCCATTGTTGAAAAGCGCACATGCAGGCATATAAGTGAAGACAGCCATATGCTTGCTCTTGTGTATATAAAGTAATGCATAAGTAGAGTACACCCGCCGCATATGTATGACTCAACGGGAAAACCAGACAATAAGTGAAATATTTTTGGGAATGCCATAAGACTTCACTCTGCTGCAGTAAGTAAAAAAATATATAAGTAGTTCAAGAAAAAAACCTAAAAATATTAAGAATTTCCAATAAATTGTTGTCACGCTATGAATAATAAATATTTTTTAACAAATAATTTTTATTTTTTTATTTGTTTTCTTATACTTATACAGACTAGCTAAATTTATGTTACAAGTTTTAAGGAGAAAGTTGCATTAAAAATTTCGGACTTGCCCGTCAACGAAGAATTTTTACTAATACTTATATTAATTAGAGGTTATTATTCATAGTTTTAAAATTTACCAAATTTTAGCTAATTTTATGCAAATTTTTAATTAGTAAGTATACCAGTTTTTAATAAATCTTTGGTCCTGTGCAGCCTTTTATCATATTTTTTCCATACAAAAGTTATACCAGTTTTTAATGAAGTTTTGAAATGCTTTTATACTGGTAGTACAGTGATATATTTTTAAAAACATTGCACTGAAATTTATACCAATTTATTTTTATCAGAAATTGTACAAAAAAATTCGATCCAGCATACCAGTTTTATATTTACATGTTTGTACCAAATTACACTAAAGCCTTATTCTGAGTTCATTAAAAATAAATTTCTCTATTTTTTACTTTCCACTATATAATCAACCTCGTACCAATTTTTATACCAGTTTGTTGCCTTGTTTTATATCCTACATTTCTTAGTATTGAAATTATCCAAATACATTTTCTATTAACTGCCTTTCACAGTTTATGCCAGTTTTTATACTAGTTTATTAGGTTTGTTTCTATTAAAACATGCTAAATTTGTTCACCTAGTGTTATACAACTATTTGCACCAATTTTATAGTTTCAGCCTTAAAAACGCAACATCTTGCACTACTTGCCAATGCCCGTCAATGTGCTTGGAAAAGCTTGGCGCGTGTAGTTAACATTTTACTATCGAAAAATTATAGACGACAGTGCGAAATGGATTCTGGTTTCTGCTTTATATAACTACACATTTTATACCAGTTTTTAGAACACTACTTTCTCTTGTTTTTATCAATATCAATTTCAACAGCCAAATTTTACTTTTAGCACTAGAAATCGCTCTAATCATAAGTTTTCTAAAAAAATTTTATGGAAATACTTTTCTATAACAGATTTTCTTTCGGCCATTTTCACATATATTTTTTTAAACAAAATTTATACCAGATTTTATTCCAGTTATTTCAACGAAGTACAATTCATCATAAAAATTGTAATCCTGGGCGCCAAACATTTTATTTGTTATACCAGTTTTTATACCAGTTTGTATTGTTTATTTATCGAATGAAATTTACAAATTGAGCTCCAGCACAGTTGCAAATATAAGTCCATTATTTAATATGTCTAAAGCATTATACCAGTTTTTATACCAGAGTTTTGCAATTTTGATTTTTTCTACTTTTTCGAAATAGTTAGTCATAAAATAAAACCCTTTACTTTCGAGTATATATACTTATTACTTTTGGCATACTTATGTATACATAACACACTTCAACTCGCTTCGCAAATAAGTTGTAAATTTAAAAACATTTAAATATCTGACCTACTCCTGTCAACACGTCCTACTTATACACATAATTGACAGCTACGTTTAAATTCCGCTGACGAGCGCAACATTTATTTCTCTACCACATTCAGCGCGCAAATATACATATGTCTTCAAAGTAATTTCCCACAACATAAATATTTTAACAAAGTAGAACGAAAAAAGAACCAGAAACAATTCAATGCATTAAAATAAATTTGCAGCGCGCAATAAAAAATCAACAACCAAAAAAAGGGTGGTATGGCTGCTTTAGTGGTGTGCCAGTGCGTATACGCAACCGCATTCAAAGCGCGACGGCCGCTTAGCGCTTCAACTCACACCCCCACACAAACACTCCTGCTACCCAGTGCTCGCCTTAATTAATGTACACAATAGGGCTATTCGCGATTCGGTGCATAAGAGCTGACAAATTTATGCAATTGCAGAAATATGCTACGGATTGTGAGCGACCTTTATTAAACTGTCTTGGTAAAGCTTTTGCAAAATAATTTTTGTGCATCAGCTTTAGTTTTCTTTATGAATGCAATGCATAGCATTTTTATGCTATGGATTTTCGGTATTGCAAATTTGCCAAGCCATGACAAATGCAAATGCGTGTATTTTGTTTGTGTATTGCAAATAATTTGCAATACAAATTTGCAATGCAATGATGCTAGGCCATTTGCACCGGATCGCGAATAGCCCTAATTTTAATTATTATCTCACATAAAAGTTTGCACAATAATCATAACTATGGCAACAGCAAGAGCAGCAGCAATACAATTGCAATAAAAATATGTTTATTATTTGTCAGCATCATCATTATATGTTATTATGTATGAATTCATGAATTAAATTTCAATTTATGCTGCCAGCTGATAGCTGGCTGCCAATGCTACGCTTATTTGAGTGATTCTTTATGATTTTTGTGATTAAATATTTATACGCATTGTTGTATGCGTGCTTTATTATACTTATTTATTTGCATTGTATTTAATATGCTTTTATTTGTGCGATTGTTTTGTACTTACACATAATTATGTTTGAGCTCGTTTGTTGCAAAGCGTAATTATTAAATAATTAGCGTGTGTGATTTTATGATTGTGTTAATTTGTAGAATTTATGTGTATCCAGCTTTTGTACATTAGCTGTGATTATTAATATTCAAAGAGAGAAATGTGCCATATGGAGGCATCAAATTGCTGGCGTCATTAATTTGAACGTCTTTAGAGTTTTCGGACAATAATTAAATAACATAACATAGTTTTTTTAGTTATATGAAGTTTTTGGTTTATACCAGTTTTATACCAGTTTTTTGTTAAGTTAAATCTTCCGGAAACGATATTTTGTTACATTTGAGATCTGGCAAAACATTTTCCTTGAAAATTCCTGCGATTTTATGCTACTTTTTTCAAACTTTTTAGACTGCTAGTCAATTTATAACAAAAATTTAATTCTTAACTTGGAAAAGTGTATAACAGTTTTTATGCCAGTTCCAAAATGCACTTTTATCCCAAGTAGTAGTTTAATAATATTTTGCACTTCGTTTGTAAGAAAATTCTTCAAAACGGCGTCGGAGTTTAAGCCACTCTGTGATAATTAGGAATTTCCTCAAAATACTCTTTAATCTAGTTTAAAAATTAACTTTTTCCTCAATAAAAAATAAGCATACTCTTTGAGATAACTAGCAATTTCCTCAAAAAAAATAACAACATTTTTTCTATTTTCAAAATATCTAACGCTTTTTCAAAACTTTTAAAGTCACATTACCATTAAATAAGTACACTATTCTTCATTTCTTACTCTATGTAGTTCAAAAATTAATTTTTTCTCAATAAAAACTGTTTAATCATCATTTTATGGTATTTTAAAAATATTCCGATTGTAGGATACTCTTTAAAATAACTAGCAATTTCCTCAAAAAAATACATTTTTTTTCAGAACTTTTAAAGTCACATTACCATCAAATGAGAATACTATTCTACATTTCTTACTCTGAAAATTTTATACCAGTTTTATACCAGTAACGAAATGGCTATTTAACTCAATGAACGTCTGTTTAATAGCATTTTTACACAATTAAAAAAATAATAATAATGTAGAACTCCAGATTTTATGTCATTCTTCTAACATATTAGTCATTTCCTTTACTAATAAACAATGTAGTTTCTGAAATGCATATCTGATATTTTTGAATTCTTTCACTTACTTTCTTACAACGAAAATTTTAGGGTAGTTTTTATACCAGTTTTCAAAATGGCTGCACCTTAACGCGAATAGTTGTAACAACAACGTACTCCCTTTAAAAACTTTTTTAAATAATTTTCAATTTTTTTTAATTATTAAATTTATTAGCTGTATATGTATGGGCATTCAAGCTTTCATACCATACCTAAAGTACAGTGAAATAGCATGGCTTTCTTTTGTATATTTAATAAATTATATGTATTCGGAATAAAAGCGTTTTAACTTTTTCTGTTATTGTGTTTAATTTTTGTTCTGTTGGTTTTTTTGTTAAAAATTTTATACTCATTATTTGGGTCTAACATTTTGATTAATACAATCTCAAGTAGCACACTGGTGTATGACGACTTAGTGTAAATTTGTGAATTTTGGTACAATTAATCAGATTTATACCAAAATTCGTAAATTTACACCGAGTTATACACCAGTGTGCTACTTGAGATATTTCTGGCCTTAGACATATTCCTTGGAATACTATATCAGTTAACGTTTTAAGAAAAATAAAGCACTTACATATATTAATATTTATACCAGTTTGGAATGACGATTTTATACGCAAGTGAACGACTTAGATAAACCAAGTCACATTCTGCAAAAAATTTCATGAGCAGTTTATATCAATTTTATGCCAGTTTCTTATCGGTTTTTATACCAGTTCTATATAATGAATTTTCATAATGCTGATAAAAAACCAAACGAATGTATAGATATGCTCACTACTGTGAAATACTTGAAATTAGCCTTAGGTTCATCCACTGATCCGTTTCAATGATACTGTTTGTTGAAAGTGTCAAGCACAGCAAGTTAAAAAAAAAAAGAAAAAACAAGAAATAAATAAGAAGAAAATGCGATACAGCTTCCAGGCTTCACCAGTCACCGTCAGCAGCAGCACATTTGCAACTTTTCACCAGCATTTTATTTATTTTATTTTATTTCTACCTATGCGTTTTCCCTGTCTTTCAATGTTCACTTCTTACTTATTTCATTTATTTATTTTCCGCTCCGCTACCACATTGTATAGTGCGCTTATCCAACGCACCGAATAAGACAAGCAACAAAACCAGGGGAAAAATATAAAAAATGCAAACAGTAAATATCTAGAAGAAAATATCTACACTTTAATTTCATCAAATCGTTTGTACGCGATTGAGTTGTTTCCATTTGGCTGCCGGCAAAATGGCGCAAACAAATGGCGGCTGGGTAAAGTGCTGACAATGGCAAGGGGCAAGCGAAAGTATAACAACAACAACAACAACAGCAATATTTTTTAGCAACAACGAGCGACAAACAACAAGTGGCTTGAGCACTGAGCTGACTGTGCGATGGGTAAAGCAGAAATATTTGAGTGTATGTCTGTCTGTGCAAGC
>NW_016176220.1:0-9395 GCF_001687245.7 Rhagoletis zephyria
AGGCTGTGAAAATATTTTCATATTTATTTCTATACCCACCCTCATATTTCTCCGTGCGAAAACCTCCCGTTTTCGAAAATGTACTTACCGCTACCAGGTTTTTCAAAAATAATTAATTAATCTAATATTTTAATTTTAATTTAATTAAAAAAATTTAATCAAAAATAAATTCGCCAAAATCTTGATTTTGACCTACTCTAACTCAGCGTATTGAAACTTAGTAAAAGTTTTTCTTGAACTGTTGTGATTTAAGTTTTTTCAAACCCTGATAGCGCCGCCAAAATTTTTTTTTATAAGAAAGAATATTACGTGGAAGGCTTTATTTGGTACGTAGAAAAAATTAAAATAATGCCCCATGATGTTGATATTTTTAAGGACCACCCTTATATGTATATAAGTAAATATTTACATATTCATTTAAACACACATATGTGTGTGTTTGTATTTACACCGGTACCCAATTGCTAATTTCAAAGTTTACATTTTATCAGTAGCAAATTTTTCCTGCCTATTTAATTTATCACAGTAAAATATATTATCCGGAAGTAGTTTAATTAGGCATACAAAAGAGAAGCACGTATTTAGGTATGCTTTTGTTATGATAAACTTATCAACACAATAATTTAATTAGAAATAGTTGATACTGTTTATAAGAACGTAAGAATGTTTGTACGTAAAGAAATAATAGTGTGTTTCCACGAGCTCCAAATTCCATAATTGTAATACGATTCACAATTAGGTCATAAAAAACAGTCAGTTAAAATTGTGTAAGAGCCTTAATTTCGGCGAAATTTAGTATACATTTTATGAATGCGACTCCAAAATTTTGTTAGTAGGAATGATATTTAAGCTAAACCAATTCAGAATTGACAAACAATAAGAAAACATGAAAAAAATTATTCGTTAAAAACAATATGAGCTTTTGGAGAAAGCTGTTGAACTTGTATTTTCATTCCACAAACTTTTCGTACTTGTTGTGGGAATGGGTAGAGTGATACGTTCGGTTTGTTTTCGTACTCTGACTTCTATGCAAATTATGGTGTGACAAAGGCATGCCTGCTGATCAAAATTCAAGCCCGCTCTGCTCAGTCCACAAGATATGCACCAACTAGCATGTGACCAGTCTTCTAAATAATGGCCATGAGAAAGACTGAAGCCCACCGCCACAAACTATATGGGCCATATCACTGTAGCCTTAGACCTTCAAAGTCGCTTTCGATAGCCCAATGCCGCTATGTTTGAGATCAATTGCTCTTGTCTACAAGTATTTTGAACTTAGTGGGCGATTGGGCAAGTCCTTTATGAAATCGACCCCTTATATGTACGTCTCTCATCATTTCCGTCCTGATCTATAACCGATTAGCGTGGATTTTTACATATTTTTTCGCCGGGATCCCTTAGAGTAAGAAAAATGCTACGAAAGATATATGGCTCTTTACCCATTTGTGACGGCGAGTAGCGAATACGATGCAACGATGAGCTGTACGAGCTTTACAAATACATCTGTATATAGCTGAAGGCCCTCTCTGCCAGATGGAGAGGTATTTAGCATCGCTCGGTGATTTTAATGGGCGCCAGCCCCCCTAGTAACGACTGGCTTGCTATGGTGATGTTGGTCTAAATCGCTTAATATAAGTGCTTCAAGCGGCAATCACGAAAATGAGGAGCGATAGCAATAGTAGTTCTTGTAGTAAGTAGTAAGTAGCTTTTCTTACCTTAGTGCAACTCCGTGCTGCTTTGCAAATTTTCATTTGAGTAAAGAATACAACTTATTTATGAATTTATGATTTAATAGCGCGTTGAAATTATTTATTTAGTAATTTTTAAATAAAAAAATTTAACTATTTCTCCTTACGTATTTATAAACTAAATTAGTTATATCAAGTAATTACCGTGTTTCTAAGATCTTAGGGTAATCACAAAATCGACTTAAAGCTTCAGCCTTATCAATAAATAAATAAATTTCGTATGCATTTGCATACAAACTCAATAAATATACTATATATGTATGTATACAAAAATTATATATGTAAATCGCAAATTTCTCTCATCTTTAGCCATTAGTTTTGGCTTGTTGATTTGCTATTGGTATCGCTCGCCGACGTGGGTTATTTGCCGGTGGTGTTGGTCTGGTATCAAAAACTCTCGATTCTGCTAGACCACTTAACAGTGTGGTGATGATTAAGATGCAGCAGGTGAACAGCAGCAGGTAACCGAGTGAGAAGCGCATCTTTAAGCCACACGCTCTTAATTGCTTTTCACAATAAGCGTTCTTTCTGGCGTCTGTCTGAACGTTAGTGAGTTGGGTTTTCTTTATTATTATTTTGCGGTCAGTTGTCGCAAAAACTGGATTCCGTTATTGTTGATTCACAAATGCAAATAAATAATTAATCGATTAGTGGTGGTAGAGACCTGTTGTGAACGTTACGGCCACTCAAAGTAAACTGGCAGACATTCGTTTCATGCGGCGTTTGAGCCTTTAACTCGATTTGCAATTTGCAATTTTTGTGAAAGCAGAGTTTAAAAACGTCACCAACCTGTCATCAGATCATTCTACACAGTTAAAAGCAAGAACCAAAAGTTCTTAACAAACATACATACATACATACGAGTAGTATAAGGTCGAAACGAATGGTAAACACTAAACAGCTGTTCAAATCTAGCACGCGAATAAGAATTTTGGTTGTTTTCACTCACAGCTTTTACATTTCGTATATACTGTTTTGTCTAAACATGCGAAATTAATGCTAAACCACTTTCAAATAATAATGTATGCGTATGAATGGTAATTTGCACGGAAAGGTGACCAGAAAAAAAGTCTGCGGAAGACATTGCATTTTTAATGAAAAATAAAACCAGATAACCCTGTAACCAGGCAGCTGTGAATATCTACTAGCACATGTTTATCAATCTACCTCATTTAATTTTGGTTGATGGTTATTGAAATCACACAAACTAGTAATACTTAAAAAATATATATGTATATATATCGTCTAGTCATCGGACTCTATTTTTTGGTAAAAACAGACCATCATCGAAATCAGGAAAGGTCTGATAAATACCCTGGAGACTCCACAACGTCAACTTCATTGATTAAGATGTGGTTTATAAATTTTCAGATCATTTACATATCCAAACGAACGAGTTTTTGCACCGTTTCTTAACGGTAGACGACTAACGAATCCATCCAATATACCCTAGTGAATAAAGAACCCCAAATTTATCTACCTGTCAACAAGATTATGGCGACAGATGCATGCGTTTACCTTGAGTGAAAAATTATCACCGACGAATATGGTTCGCAGCTGTTGGACAGATTTGGCATTGAAAATTGCACGTTCAGCCAGAAAATGCACGGGTGCGTCGCAATTGCATGCAAGCATTATATTATTTATGTATTTATTTGCGAATGGCTTCCTCATTCAGCATATTCTCCATACTTAGCCCCTGCCTGCCACTATTCTCTGTTTGCTAACCTGAAGAAATGGTTTGGTCCAATGAAGGGCATGAACCAAATATCATGTGAGAACCCAATCGTGTATTTCTAAATGCTTTTGATAAGAATGTTTTTGAAAGTAATTCCCTCGGATCACCCTTTTTTTACATTACCAGAACCACTATTTTACATATTTTATTAACTAAAGACATTGACAGTGAGTAATTTTACCTAAATTGAATGTTTGAAGTGGCTCAAATAATTATGATTCTTGTTTTTTTGGATATGTTGCGTAGGACCCGTTCAAAAATCGACTTTTTCATTATCTTCGTCCCGCGTAATGTGATGGATATTACTGCATTTTAAATTAATTTTCGGCCATGAAATGATCGCAACATAGTTGAACGATTAATCCGCCCTCGCATACATCGGAGCCAACACAAACAAACACAGCCATCAAGAATAGTATATTTCATTCAAATTCAATGGCATAAAGTCAACTTTTTTCGTGCTGTCCAAAGCGACGTTGTAGAGGAAGCGTGGCGTGGAAACATGGACGATATCGAACAAAGACGAGAAGGCTTTCGAGAAGACTATCGTATCGACGGGTACCGAAGACGATCGAATGACGAACTAAATGAGCTTTTTAACGACGACGACATACATTGACTCACGGAAATACTCGTAAAATAGTTTTTTCACAATATGCAAAATTTTTTCCATTATACATTTTTTTCGAAAATTTTTATTTAAAATAGAGCACTAAATTTCCTTTGTATCCAAAATTTTAGAAAATCTAACTGAATTGTAGCCAAAATTTATTTAAACTTGCAATTATAATTAGAAACTGCTACTTGGTTTAATTTGTTTATTTTATCAAACATTCAACCCTTTCTGTGCATAGCGCTTGTCAAAATAATAGCGCCACAACAAACTGAAAAATTTAGATTATTTATTGTATTGGTATTTAATTATAAATATTTTTCTATAACGAACTCCGTTTATGTAAGTCCTAGTTTCACACTTTATACAAACATTAATAACATCTAAAAACTTCATTCAAATTTCGAGCTCTTTAATTTTAATTTCTGTATTACGGCGAAGTTAATTTCGAGAAAAGTAAATGTCATATTCGAATTCTACGTTCGCTTCAAAGCAAAACTGCTGAACAAACTATATGACAAAAATGGTCCCAATTTTTAAAAGAAAAATCAATGCTTCATAAGTTTTTCTGAACCGAATTAATTTTTCATCGCCGTGTAATTTATTTGAAAATTTTGTTCTGAAAAAATTACTCCGCCCTAATAGGTAGATACATATATTTCGAGTCTGTGTGCATATGTATATTTTTATCGAAACAAATTAATTTTGTTTGTCTTACCATGAACAATATTATTTCACTTTTTTCCTCAGGTTAAATTCAGATTTCAGGCTGAACTATTTTGTGATTCGGTTATTGCAACGACCGCAATAAACGCAACTGCCCGAATTTTTGCCGGTTGCTTTTACCGATGGCGTACTATAGATATGTATGCACATATGTATATATGTAAATATATGCATATGCATCAGCTTTGCCTCAGTGAAACACAAAGGGGGCAACATCACCCACTATACTGAGAAAGAATCTGATAAACACTAAAATTGTTCTATATGATGAGTCATTGTGGTTGGGGAACTCCTGGTTATTCCCGTTTAATGTATAAATTAAGGGGTGAATATGTTGATAATAAAAAGTAGATAGTAAGAATATAACTACACTTGATTTAAGAACGATGTAAGTAAGGGCACGTCACTACACATTTCTCGTATATAATATATCGTTGCCTTAATATAGAAAGGCCCTATCTGACATCGTCGCTGATATACAAAAAGCCGTAACTAACTAAAAATCGAAAATTTACGTTTTAATTGATTATGATGCATTTGATCGCATTATGTGGCCCCAAATCGTTTTATGCAATAAAAGATTTTAGTTAGTTACGGCTTTGTGCATTTCAGCGACGATGTGAGATAGGGCCTTTCTATATTAAGGCAACGATATGTAGATATTTATTCAAATGACACACTTTATTTCTGATTTAAACTAAATAAAGATAAATTACTTTATTGTACTTAAATAATACAGACACATCAAATGAATTGCATAAATATTTCGAATTATTTTTTCATGAGTGCTGCATTCTCAATTTAAAAAGTAAAATGCGCTCAATGCTCGCCATTTCATTTATGATTGCGCAGACAGATGCCATTTACTTCGGCCACAAAGCCGTCGGGACAAAGTGCGTTATCGTCTTGCTGTCCAGATATTTCATTTTCGGCGTCATTGGCAGCTGCAGCAGCCGCGTCGACAGCAGCATCAGCCGCACCTGCAGCCACAAAGTCAGGCAACACTTCGGCAACGGCAGCTGCTGTTGCGGTTGTGGTGTCGAATGGAGGAGGGCTTTTGTCGTCTGCACTTACTGGAGCATTCACTGGACTGGAAGTTGATATTTCGCCAAAGTTTGCTGGCTTCACGACAATGCTGCCATGACCACCACCACCACCACCAATCAGCCGATCAACAAAACTACCTAGACCGCGTATGACTCCCTCACCGAAGCGTTTGGCTGTCTCCTCTAAGCGCTTAGCCTCCTTTTCAAGCTCAACCACCCAAGGTTTGGCTTTCTCCAGGGTGTCTTGTACCGTCTGTAAGAACTGGGTGACTTGACTCTGACCATGGTGACTGCCATTGAAGGAGCCGCTTAAATCGGTGTGGTTGTTTAGCACACCGTCAAACTCTGCGGCTGTTTCATCTTCGCCACTCGCAGCCGCTGTTGCATTCGTTTGCTGTTCATTGACTTTTCCTCCGTCTGCTGCTTGCCTTTTGTCCAGCGATGAGTCATCAATGCAAATTACCGCAGCTGTTGTTAGTGAAACGCAGGCGATTAGTGTAAAGATGTTTAGTATGGAAATTTTAAGAAATCTCATTTCTACTTTAGATCGAAAGCGATATTTTTTTAAACAATCGGTTGGGTTAACAAGCAATGCGCGTACTATGTTTGTGTGTGTGTGTGTGTGCGCGCTATGCGTTGATGTTGAAGCGTGGTATCCGCAGCGTTTGGTGTATAAATCTTGACTGAAACTTGTTTTGCAGCCGCTGCAGTAGTTTGCCCAAACTTTTCTCAAGCTATGCCAGCCAACAACAACGAGGCTAGCTGAATTAAGTATTTAGTACAATTCGCTTGTGCGCTGTAGCTTAATACACATGTATGTACATACATAAATGCGGCACACGACTAGCTCTGCTGGCTGGCTCGGGCACTGAACACTTGCACCTGAGTGTCGCCGCTACCCGTTGATCGGGGCAGGCTGATAGTTTTCCTTTTTGTTTAGTGTCAATTGGTTTTTTTTTACCACATAATTTTTGTAAGGTAAAAGCTGCAATACTTCTTTCGCCTGTTCCATTATGCAGCGTATTTCTCGCAAGTCGCTGCTGCCTCTTCGTCATCTATTTTGTTTGCTTTTTGTGGTGTGCCACAGTGGTATGGGCATCAGGCTGATGACATACTATGTACCTTTGGCATTTGGTCTCGTACTTTTTTTTTTGAAAGTTGTAGTGTATCTTTGTTTTGTTTTAACTCGCATATGTGACCGACAACTAGAACCTTTTGGCCGAAAAAGCACTGGTATATGCATTTTGTTTAAATTCTTTTTCGTCAGTTCTATGCTTCACTTAACAATATTCGTTAAATGAGTTGGCTTGTGTTTATAGCTTGAATTTCATTTTATTTTGACTTTACATGCTTGGCACACATTCGTTGAGGTTCTTCTGCATTAAATTGTGCTTGGAATTTTGCCTGCTAGGTTTGACTCTGTATTCATTTAAGACGAGGCTTAAAAACAGAATGAAAACATAGACGAATCTGCAAACAAAGTGCTTGTAATTGCGTACATATAGAACATCCTCATCTTCAACTTTTGCAAAAATGCATTTCTTTACTAGATACTGCACTGTTTTTCTTCTTCAGCTTCAGTTTCATATTTTGAATCTGCTTCGTCTACACTCTGCATGCTTTTAACCTTATTCCTATTACCCCTTCGATCTATATGAAAATAACTAAAGATATAAAAAAGTAAAACTGTTCGTGGAGTATTTTCAAATTGCTATATTCTTTAGATCGTTCCCAAAATACAATTTTGAAGTCTTTAAATTCGGAACTTTATACGTGCGAAACCTTCGTAGCAAGACGAAATTTAAGAGGCCGATATAAAAGTTTTAAACATCATTAACAGTACAATTCTGGCTAAGAAAGTTGAAAGCTTTTTGTTAAACAATTGAAAAAAAGTAGGCAAGATAGTACAGAGAACTTTCAGGACTATTTGGCAACTGTCTTTCAACTCACCACAGTTCTCGAAAGGCAAAATTATTTCGAATTTTTCCTTTTAAAAGAATCAAAAGTATGTAATTAAAGAAAATTAAACGAAAACCTTCAATAAAAATAAAAACTAAATAAAGTTTAATAAAAATGATTTCTTCTGAAAAACAAATAAAATGTAAATGTAAATAAGCAGAAAAAAAATTAGATCAAAAAACAAACCACCTAAATATTACAAAATAATATTTTTTATTTAAAACAATAAAATCAATATTTAAAAGAAAATTAAATAAAGGAAATAAAAACTAATTAAATTAAAACAAAAGGGAAACAATTAATGAAACAATTTTTGAAATTTCAAATGAAACAAGAAAAATGTTTTTTTTTTGAACACTAAAATCTAAACATGAATAGAAAAGCAAACTTAAAACGAAAAAAAAGTTATTCAAAATAGAAAAAATAAAATAATTTTCTAGAAATTTTATGAAGTAAAAACAAAATTTTCTTCTTTTTAAAACAATAAAATCTATAAATTTAAAAATAATTAAAAAAAGGAAAAAAATCCGCTGAACTCGGATCATTCGAATGGCAAGCCTGTGCTTTGCTCACTCGGCCATTGCGATCGTTCCAGCGATGTGAGTCAAATAATTTACAAGAACTTTCTCCCACTATGTCTTTTCACCACTGGAGCGTTGAATGGGTGGGCTTTTTTTCTACGACCTTAATGCTAGAATAACAAAAGGCTTTAGAACTATCTTGCCATCTGTCTTTCATTTGTTTTAAGAAAGACTTTTTACTACATGTATTAACGGTAAATTTCAGAAGTGATGAAACTTCGATATCTCGAAATTTAAACACGTTCATTCAGGCAAAGTCACACCAATCTCTTAGAAAGACGCAAGATTATTATGGAATTTTTGGAAAATGGGCGGGGCACCGCCAATTTATGACTGCAGAAGTCATTAAGTCAAACTGAACATACTAACGAAGATGTTTGAAATAGGGGTAAAACCACCCCTGCTTACCATGCCACGGTAGTTTTCGGAAAGGTGAAAAAACTATATTTAATACGGTATTTAATGTTCGGCTTCGCCGGATATTTATTGTTGGACTTCTTACTTGTTTTTTATTTTTATTTTTTTTGTTTTATTATTTGCTACCATTAAAAAAAAAAACTACCAATACCACGAAATACCACTACTACGAAATTCGAGGATGTTATCGAGCACATAGAACTTTGATGCACTTGGGCGAGCCTAAGATATTGACCAAAACTGTCATCTTTCACACTAATTATTTTTAGAGCATAATGAACCATAGTTTTGCTATTACCAATCAAAACTCTAAAAAAGCGGATTTTCGGCCCACGCTAATATACAATGAGCTAAACATTTATAAACAAATATTAATTATTTAATAAAAAAAGAAATGTATCCTTGAGTGTGAAATAAAACTTTCTACTGAATTGCGTTGGGGTCTACCGTGTATGTAGATGGCTTGTGCTAATATATTTTTATTATTTCTTTAATTTAAATTTTTGTATGTGTACATGTGTAACTATTTAAACTGATAAATCCATTATGTTTAGAAGCAATATAAAA
>NW_016176221.1:0-5745 GCF_001687245.7 Rhagoletis zephyria
TTTTTTTTTTTAATGTCAGTTCTTTTGGCTACTACACCGTGCGACAAAAATCTAAAAATTTCAAACACACAAAAGAATCAATACACTCGCAAAACTATGGGACTAGTAATAAACTGCGTTTTTAGCTTTTCTTTTTTGACGTTAGGATTTTTTTAAAAGGACTTCGAAATATCTATGACTAAAAATTCATAACTTCTCAGTGTTTATGCGTAGAGGACAAAGAGAATTATTATTTTCAATTTATTTCAATTAATATGCATTGAAGACGACGACTTCGTTTTCGTGTCACACGAAATTTAGTAATTCAATTAATGGCATTTAAAGTGTGCGCAGGTTAACACCTTTCTTTCTTGCGAACTCCTTTAATGTCTTATTTGTTTTACNAGCTTTTCTTTTTTGACGTTAGGATTTTTTTAAAAGGACTTCGAAATATCTATGACTAAAAATTCATAACTTCTCAGTGTTTATGCGTAGAGGACAAAGAGAATTATTATTTTCAATTTATTTCAATTAATATGCATTGAAGACGACGACTTCGTTTTCGTGTCACACGAAATTTAGTAATTCAATTAATGGCATTTAAAGTGTGCGCAGGTTAACACCTTTCTTTCTTGCGAACTCCTTTAATGTCTTATTTGTTTTACACATACATATTTATATTATCATCCATCAGTTGAGACTTAGTTCGCAAGAGGAATTGGATGATTGCCAACAATTACGTAAATATCTGTTGCAAAAGCCGCCTGAATTGTGGAGGTGCGTGTGTCGAATGGCCCGTGCCATTGACTCATTCCTATTCGTATTATGTTTTCTTTGTCATAACTTTAAAAGCCGAATAACAGCAATAATAACGCAATCCATCATAACATTTCTATCGCATCGAAAAGGTCAATAATGATATAACTGCAACAAAAATTTGTTTGAGCTACTCTGAACCATTTAATTCTGGATTTGGTAAATTTAGTAGTTCTTAGTCCTTTGGTGGTGGCAAACGAAGTGTTTAAGTTCTATTCATACTTGTGATACACGAAAGTGCCTTATTGTAATAGTCAAACAAAGTGATAAAAAGACGTGTCTCCACGTTGAGAATGTCATTCGCCTGTGATACTTATAAGTTTAAGACGTTCGAGTTGTACTACAGGTAAGAAGCATTTTTTTTTTTAATGATGCAATTAAAAATAAATTTATAACTGCCGGTTCCACGAAAGCAATTTAAGTGAAAAATTATTTTTATTTTTTCAAATTAAATTAAATTCAAATATAATAATCATTTTTCACAAAGTTGGAAAGCAATTCAAGTGAAAAATGATTTTAATTTTTTGCATTTTATATGGAAATTGACAGAAAATAAAAAATCATTTTCCATTTAAATTGCTGGTGAAATTGACTGTAAGGGTATGGTGTTGAAATTAACAAACTGAATTTAGGCTGTTCCAATTCGCATTAGATTACTAAAATTGTATTGACAAAGTTGAGCATTGCGAACTATTAGTGTCATAGCGTTAATATGGTTCAAATATAATAAAAGAGATTCAATTTTCCTATAAAACTTAGGATTCTAGTACAAGTACTTTGGATTCTTAACCGATCTCTGACATACATCGGGTTTCCATCCAAGATTGGGATTCTGACAATCTCTACGCAAAACTTTCATCGCCGAAATTCTACAAATGAAAAGCAGTGTAGCCTAAAAGTATAAAACTTGAAAAAGTAACAATTGCAATCAGCGAAATCTGGTAATATGACGGACATATAACTAGATAGTACATGTTGTTAGGCGCGCCTTCAATTCTTTTAAATATTTTTGGCGATCAAAATTAGCGAAAATGATTTTCAGAATCCCGTTTCTGTAGTAATCACGATAACGCCGGCTGTGCTTTTAACCAAACCCACCTCTCCACAAGTATCTGGATCCACTGAATGACTCGTACAACTCCTAAATTTCGAGCTAATTGCGAAAATTGTGAAAAAAAATGGCAGGTACACCTCCGAAATTTCGATATCAAACGGACCTCAGATTCGGATTCAGAGGTTCGAAATAGGGTCTGGTTAAAAGCACACACCATTTTTTTTGTATGCCGGTGTAATTAATATATGGTTTCAGTCCATGGTTCAATAATAAAAGGTTTGCTCAGAAAACAGTTTTCTCGCTCCCTCTTGACAAAATCGTCTCCCTTAGCAAGGCACTGTGTGTGGGTTCGTGTGTGTGTACGCTAAGCTTTTGTAAGGAAGGTTCCAAACTCTAATGTCACTAGTGAGTAAACCTTTAATTATTGAATCATGGTTTCAGTCAGCTGGTACTGCTTTCTTCAGCTTACAAGCTCAAAAAGTACAATTAAAATTTGACAAGGTATGACGAAAAATCGTTCCACAATAAATCATACTCCTACCCAGTCAGAAACACCAACAACCCAATTAGAATACATTTCAAAAGCTCAATGTTTAAAAAAAGGTCACAAATACATAAACAACTGTAGCTATTAATTATTATTTTTTTGATCATTTCTATTTTTCTTTTTTTTTTTTGGTTTTCTAGCCGACCCGCTAATGTAGCAGAAAAATATACATCATTGACCAGTGATGAGAGTTTAGCGACAATGGAGACCGTCGATGCAGAGGAGCACGATTTGCCCAATTTTCAGCGTGTCTCCATTTCTGGTGAGGATACTAGCGGTGTGCCATTGGAGGATTTAGAACGCGCCTCCACCCTACTAATACAAGCGTTGGAATTACGCGAGCGCTATATGTTACATTCTGGTCAATCATTCCCGACAACAACTCGCCGTTTTCTGAAAACCGTACACGAACGTAATCGTTTCGGTACGATTGAGCACGAGAATCGAAAGACCATTGCTGGTAAGTTTGATCTGTTACGGCTTTTGTTTTGCTATTAGAAGAGTACTTACTCATAGGCTACACACAGTTCTCTAATAATTTGTAGAGGGTTATCGAATTTCGATATTTTTGTTCTAATCTAGATTTTAGTAGCAAGTTTTCAATTTTGATTACTCTATAAATACTACATACATACATACTATGTACATAGATATGTACACATCTTATTTGGTTTATTTTAGCAATAATTCGATTGGTGTAATTTTAATACTTATTACATGTACTTATTGTTTATATTCTTTTATTGTAAATATGTACAAAGCAAAGTTGTAGGATTTTTAACAATCTAAGTTCCTCCAAATAACAGTTATACACTTAATATACATATATTTAGTACAAACGCAAACGTCGCTTTGTCGTGTCGTTTTTCTTCTTGCCTATCGCACTGCAAACTTTTTTCCATTCTTTTTTGTATTCATAACTATTTGCTGTAAAGTTGAATTTTCCAAAAATAAATTTTTCAAAATTGATTTTCGTGCTAGTTTTAGTCACATACTTTTCCTTTTATTTATTTGTTTTTTTTTATCTTTTATAATTTTTCTTTTGGACAAATATAAATATTTTATTTCCAACATTATTCTTTTATAGCTATAATACGCAAGATCAGCCTCCCCAGTTCGCAGACAGGTAATTCGTTCGTTTTTGCATTTCACCACTGCAGCGGGCGAATGAGTTCTGTATTTTATCTTTGGTTTTTTTTATGTGATTTGCTATTCTTTGTTTCAATTTCAAAATTTTATTGCACAGTTAAGACAATGAGTTACATGCTTATACACTTATGTGAATGTAAATCATCTAGAAATCGGAAATGTTCCTAGGACTTTTCAATATTTATGTATTTATGTATGTTGGAATGTGATTGATCTGCAATTTATTGCCATGTTTATCTTTTAGCTTTGCTTATGTTTTCCTGATTACAAATTTATTATGACAATTTAGTTATTTTTTTTTTTTTATTTTTTTTTTTACATTTCCTTTGCCTCCATTAATTTTGCGTTTGAGTGTTTCTATTAATTTGCACGCAAAATTTCTTCCGCTTTTTTGAATTCTTTAAGTTCTTTGTTCTGCTTTGTGTTTAAATCCAGACTATATTTCGTTCGCCATTTTACGCATCAAATTATACATATATGTGCATACTATATGTATCGGGGTTTATACAAGTTTACATGCAGCTGTTGATTTAATAAGAAATCATGTAGAGGAGCTACCATTTGTATCTTATATATTATCAATCTGTCGGCTAAATAAATCAACAGCCTTGTGACTCATCCCTTTGTATGTCTATATGCGAGGGCAGCTACATATATTCTGCGACTAGTAGGTGTTGTCTGGTTCAATCTGACATTTTGAAAATCGGCAAAATCTGTGAATGCCGTCCAAACTCAGACGTTCTATTGGAACTAATAATGCAAGACAGAGATTTGATCGTGTCAATGAACCGCCTTTTTGACGGGCATAAACAGCGCGTTGCTGAATGATTTGAGGTACACCCACAACCTGACACCTAATATCTTGTTTTTATTTCCTCAAATCAAAACAAAATTTCGTGGTCAAGGGTTTTTGGCTTCCAAATAACCTGTTGAAAGGTTGAAAGCCTATATTTTCGAGGTTCCTAAATGAGAGGGGAATAATGGTACCTTAAATGATTTAAGCTTATGTAAGAGATATGTTTATGAAGCTGTCCTCATTTATATGTAGTACATACTCAGGAGATTTTTAATATCCATATGTACACTGCCGGAACAAAGTATTGGCACAGCCAACTTTTCACGATATATGCAAGAATTTTTGTATAAAAATATGGTTCATTCAACAACAAAAAACATAAAAATATAATTCCTAAACTTTGTGCAAATGTCACGAAAATTCAGCAAATTTTCATAAAAATTTTCAACTTTTTAATCAGATTTTTTAGAATTTTTTTGAGTATGCAGTTTTGCAGCCCATTAAATTCTAGTAAAAAAACGCATGTTCGGAGTTAGTCAAAAATCGTGTTGATTTTTGAGAATTTGTTCTTGTGGAAGGTGTTTTGCATTTTTTCCATATAAAGTATTTTCGAAAATAATTTTTTGTATGGAAGAGACTGCGTGAAAAAAATTGCCAAAAATCAACGGTAAGTCCTAGCTACTTAAAACTTATTATAATAAAATTGATTGGGCTACAAATCAGCATACTCAAAAAAATTCTAAAAAAGCTGATTAAAAAATTGAAAATTTGTATGAAAATTTGCTGAATTTTCTCGAGTTTTGCACAAAGTTTAGGAAGTGTACATATTCTGAAAGTAGCTAAATTGTGAGTCGACTTTGAAAAGTAGAAATCTATAATACTTACAACAAAATGCTTTACAAGCACCAAGGCCTTACATATTTAAATATTTCGTTGTTTACTTCAATTTTTTAACAAATGTAAGGTTTTTTTGCTTTCAGCGCCTTCTGTTTTTATTTACAAATGCAATCCTGCCTATCGTTTGACACTTTTCATGAACTTGCAGGAAGAAAAACCTCGTGCAAGATCCTATAACTTCGGACTGAGAAGAGTTGCTCTCTTACTCTCTCAAAAGTGTTCCCAGTGAGAGAAATTCTTGTGTACGGTAACGACTTCCTGTAATTTAATACTATTTCTTACTATGTCCTGGACCACTGGAACAAAGTAATTGATCCATTCTTAGCAAGGTCCAATAATTACCGTTTGTGCTACTCAGCTGAGCGAACGGTTTCAAAGTTGGTCTTCAATCGCTTCTTTTTGTGAAAAAAGGTTTCCCATGAAAATATATTTTGGAAATTTGGAGTTTTTGTGAAAAATAATAGACAACCTTTGACACTTTTTAGAGACCAAATTATTTGGAAAAAA
>NW_016176221.1:7268-9395 GCF_001687245.7 Rhagoletis zephyria
TGCGTAAAACTATTTTTGAAACGCAACGCTATGCATCGAATGCAATTTGTTGTAATTATAATAACGACAACACGTAATGAATTGAAAAAAACAAATATCAACAACAACAAAAAATATGCAAATGCAATTTCGAATATGGAATACACAACTACACACCCAAACACAACTATACAACTGGGACACGCCACGCCCCACCGGCACCATCTTCATGTAAATCGTCATTTGGCACCCCACACCCGACATCCGACACTCGACTCCATCAAACGGCGCACACTCGGGTAACCGTATGTAGACCATCCCATACATCCGCCAACTGACACGTCCGACCCATGGGACTTGGAGTTTCCACCTGATAACGAATATGCTATCAAAAGTATTAATGGTGTCTTCCACGTCTACAAGGATAAGGTAAGTGCGCCATATTGGTAAACTATGTATACTAATTTGTTGTTTTAATTGTTTTGCTTTTCTGATTAACCCCTACTTTAACAGGAATGCACGCAAGTAGTTAAGTGTGAATATCCAAATCTCAAAGAATTTGTGAACGATATGCAAGTTATGTGCAACATGATCGTCGATGGACCCCTGTATGTTGGCTAAACCAACTGTTATGGCTTTGCTATTATTTTATCCTTTCTTTCTTTTTTTTTACATAGGAAATCATTTTGTTATCGCCGTCTTTGCTATCTCTCATCGAAATTCCAATTACACGTTCTCTTGAATGAGCTGCGTGAGTTAGCCTCACAGAAAGCGGTGCCACATCGCGATTTCTACAACATCAGGTAAGTAAGATTTTTTTTAAAAACGCTGTCCACACGCTGTCTAGCCTCCATTGAGTTTAGTGTCGCCAACTATGTTTCTTTCAACACCTGATTTGGTTATAGTAGTATATCCCAATACCAATATTCATTCAAAGTCCAGTTTCGTTCGAAAGTTAGTCGATTGCTCACTAAATACCTCTCAGAATCAAAAACTTGGTACTAAAATATTAAATTAGTTAGAATCTTCAATAAACCACAACATTTAAAAGAGATTCGCAATTAAAAAACTACAATTTCTATAAATTTTTTAATCACCATTTAAAGAAATTAAAATGTTAGGTTTACGATATGTATATATGTATGCAGTTTAGCTTATTACATATCTCAGATAGATTCAGTGTCCCAGCAATCAACGTACTACACATCAACGATTCGTGTTAGTAAGGTAGACGATGCCCATCAGATAACTTCAGGAGCTAAAAGCCCTGCAAATAGGTCTTGCTGAGAATTTAGAGGACTCCCATTCTGCATTTCTTTCTATTTTTTTTGGATGAAGAGGCACAAATTGAAGGGAAGTCTGCTTTCGCTAATCATAGAAGGGCTTCCAGAAGGGACATACATATGTACTTCAGAAGGCTTTTTGGAGTAGTTGTTGTTCTAAAGCTCCTTCTTTAATTCAGAAATATCATACTTCTTTAATGTTTTATATATAAAGTTCCTATCAAATATTTAAATAGGAAAAGCCCTTATAGAAAACCCGCAGGGAAGCTCTTCTTTCAGCACTTGTTCGGTAAGCCTTATAGAACGATATTCCTTATGAACGCCGACGTAAATTGTCTTCTAGGTAGCAGCTTCAAAATGTGGCAGATCGGATGATTTGTTTCGCAACAAAGTGGCAAAAATTGTTTACTTAACATACAATTATGTTGCTTTACAATGAGCGTAAGGGCCTAACTTTGTAAGTGATGTGCAGGCATCATCATAACGAATTGCCCGGCTTTTCGGAGTGTGATTTTGTGGCAGTCTGAGACTTCTTCCGGTCTAACTAATCTCTGGCGAACAAACTGGCGCAACGTATCTCAGACAATTTCGGATAATTGTCTTGGGTATTGTCAATAGTTTCTCCTTTTATTAGTCTCCAAAGCTGCCGTTTTTGTGAGGACAAAGTTTTCGAAGATTACCTCTCAAACTGTTAAGTTATTAACCGTTATATTGGTGTAACGTGGTCATGAAAATTCACAGTCGCAAATTCACTTATTAACTTCAAAGTCGTTTTTTTCGAAAACTTATGTTCGAACTTTCCCTGCCACATATATTTTGTCCAAACCATTTTTCGAAAAAAAAAATTCTAACCAAAGTTCTTTAT
>NW_016176222.1:0-164 GCF_001687245.7 Rhagoletis zephyria
AAAGTGACTCTCAGCGGTTCTACCTTACTATATTTTTATCATGCTTTTTACATATAAAGTATTTGAAGTTCTTTTTATACTTTGAAAACAAAAATTACAATGAAATAATTTTTAACCGACTTCCAAAAAAGGAGGAGGTTATCAGTTCGTCGGAATATATATTT
>NW_016176222.1:216-9394 GCF_001687245.7 Rhagoletis zephyria
AAAAAGGAGGAGGTTATCAGTTCGTCGGAATATATATTTTTTTTTGTTCATGTATGTTACCGCATAACTTTGGACCACATCAACCGATAATTCTTTTTGCATCGGAAAGGTAGTATTTCAGAGGTAGTCCCATACTAATCTGGTTGAGATCCGATCAGTGGATCATGAGATATATATATATATATATTTTTTTTATATGGGAGTTGAAGTCGGTTTTTTTTTGCTAAAAATTACTTGTTTCATATACAGATTGTACATAAATATTAAAATAACATTTTCCAAAGCAAACTATTTTAACGAGAAAAATTATTTTTCTGACAAAATCTTGACAACCTGCTCGAGTAATCGAATAATCCTGCGGCTGAATGAAACCACCAAGTACTAATATCAAGTAAATTTAAAGTTGATGGCCTGGAAACGATAATGGTAGAAGATAAAACAATTATATACCTCAAAGAGGCTGAATTTCTAAGAATAATACTAGATCAAAAATTACTATGTGAAACCCATGTGGAGGGAACTAAGAAGAAGGCTGCAACATCATAACTATTAGACGTGTAGGTCAATGGCAGAAAAGAGCTAGTTATGCTCCCTGAAAATACTGGGATGAAATTATACGGCGATAGTACCACCCAGGACTAATTCCGTACATATTATTTGGTGCACAACTTCTCACAATCAAAGCATAAATGAAGCCATGAGAAATTATCCAACAGCATCATTCGAAGTTCTTCTAGATATTGCTGACTGGTATCATCTTCGCGCGTAAAACTGGGCCAAGTAATTTTCAGCGGCTCTTAAAACTTCTCAACCAAGTTCCGCTATAATAGAATACAACTAATTTTCTGTTGGCCAATTATGGTTGCATTTTCTTGATTGCTTTGTTCAAACGGGAAAGTTGTGCACCCTAGTGAGCTAAATTGGTCTCTTGATCAAGTTGTTGCATTTCGGAATGGACCATTCCCTTCAAATCCCATCAAGCTCTCAACATAACCTTGTTTGCATTCAATTCAGGCTTTGAAATCATTCACGAAGGGTCATCGGTTTTAGGCCATTATTGTTGCCTCGTCTATTCTCGTATTTAATCCATTTTTCGTCGGCCCTAATGATTCGCAGCAAAACTGGTTTGATTTAATTGGTTACAGCACGTTGCACTAAAGACCAACCAAATTTCTTTGTGTTTATTGCGGTTATTTGAACGCACTAGACAAGGCCTTCGCCGTCAAGCTGCTATGGGTACAGCATTACTCTAAAAATCTTCGAGTTCCTAACGAGCATCTATCAAAGCTCTTGGCTCCTTAATAATTCGTTCGAGAATGGTGTTTGACTTCCTTACCGACTGCATCGCAATACTACGCATTAAACTCATTTGGTTTCCCAGTCGCAGTAAAATTTCTGAAAACTGCATGACACATGTGCTGGTAAGACAGGAGCTCTTGAGGAAGTGCCCACGGATATGGAAAGTCTAGGTGCTCTCCTGTTCTCGTGCGGTCTTCTTCTGGGTAGATGGACATTTAATAATCTCGGCCAGCGCTGGGCAAAATCCTCGGAATGCAAGGTGGCTTTAGCCCTTCCGGCCACGTGTAGAGCTGAGGCGGTCTAGGGGGCTCTTGAGAATAAGCATGTTATAAATCTCGCTATTGGTGGGAGTTCTAAATGGTCATGCCTGATAGGTCAGCATGCGGTAAGGCTGAACAGCCGCATGTAGGATATTGAGATCTCAGCACCTGCTGCTCTGCCTTTGCGATCCTTAGATTCCAGAGCCTTGTATTGCACTTTTTCCACACTCCCGATGAGCTTTCGGGAATATATTGCAGTCGCTTTAGGAGCTTCGTTGTAAGCACGAAGTCTTTTATCTCATAAGAAACCTTTGGTGTGATTGTTCTGTGTGTTACAGAAAAGAAGGGATCTACGGTTTTACGCCGCTTACGAACTACAAATGAATTTTGTGAGAAGCTCTGTCCAAACAGAAATACACTCAGAGTTTTGACATCGCCTGCCTGCCGTGGGCCCGACCGGTTTTAGAACATAAGTTTTTTGGAAGTTTTTTCGGGCAAGGAATCGGGATAGGAATCTGGTCCTATGGAGAGATAGTAAGCACCTCCAATCACTCAGCTATAGTGACCTTAAAAATTTCCTTTTTGTGATGCTAAAATCCTCTTTAAGTATCTAAACTTTCAAACTTAAGAAGTTTCACAAACTCATTTTGGCGAACAAGACTTTGCAAACAATTGGCCGTTTGTTCTTTATTAATTTAGTGTTTATCAATTCGAATGAATACGCATTTATTTTGAGTGGAATAGAATCTCATTACTTGTGACATTAATTAGAAATGTTATTTCAAACTTCTCATCAAAAATGTGTGCGGTAGCCTGTAGGTAGGGGTATGAATAAAAATGAAAGTAATGAGCTGAAGTTGAAAATGACAGCCCAGTGAAGCGTTATCGCCTCGCTGGCAAGTTTTTATGGTGATTATTTGAAAAACAAAATCAATATGCCCATCTAAAATTAACTAATTGAGAGAAAGGGTTAGCCTTGCAGACGTCTGCTATGTAATTAATGTATTTACATATGTATGTGGGTATATGTGTATATCTATGCTTTTATTGCAGACTGTGTCAAATAAAACTAATGATTTTTGTTTCTCGGTCCCATATGAAAATTTCGTTGTCGTTCACAAAAAAAAGCGGTTTAGCGATTGCAAAAAAGATTTTTAGTAAAAAAATCCGCTACATTTTTAATAAACAATTAAATTTAACAAAAAAAAAAACAACTAACTTGTTGATCATTAATTTTCACTGCCGGTTTCACTAAAGCAATTTAAGTTAGAAATTATGGAAGCAAATGACTGAGACCGTCAACAAAAAGAGAGTTGCCAAAAAGCCGCGGTAAGTCATAGCTATTTCAAACTTGCACGTTTTATGCGAAAATTTAATGGGCTACAAGGTTGTTTTTTTTTTTTAATCTTTATATTTAACTAACTAACTGAAAAAAAGAGAATAGAGGGCTGGATTCCTACCACAATCATTTTTCTGTGACAGACACCGAAATTTTCATGCGGGGCTGAAAGAAGAAAAAAAACTCGCTTTATTTGACACAGTTTAATATAGTATAGAGAAAACAAATTAAATCATAAAATTTTCCTGTATGTAAATGTCGGCCAGTAAGTCTGTGAACAAAGAAAATTTCATTCAATTAGCGAAATACATACACATGCTTCTTCGGTAAATGAAAAATATAATCGAAAATACTGAAAATAAAACTCATTGTTGTCCCTTAGCCTTCATGCTGTGAAAATCCATCAAACAAAACGGGCACCGAAAACCCGCACGCTGACAATAGAACTACAACTCTTACTGCTACTAAATCCGTATTATTTCTTTATTTTAACATTTACTCATATGCTCAGCATATTTAAGTAACGACTACAGTGAGGTGTGTATGTAGGTATAACATGCGACCGTCAAATATTATTATATCAAATAATTTATCATTTTAATAACGCAATGCAAATGAAAATAAGTGCGAAAATGATAGAGAAAAGGCGTATAAAAAATGTAAATGCGAAAACGAAATTACGCAATTTTTTATAATAATTTTTTTTTTTCTTAGCTGTCAAGCCCAACATTATGACTAATTTTTTATTAGTATGAGCCATAGCTAGCTAGTTTTATCGCTTGCAACTCTTCACCTTTCAAGCGGTAAAGTAATTTTTCTTTCTAATCACTTTGTGTGCTTCTTTCTATAAATTTTACCTTTTTTTTTACCAACTGTTGTTGTCCATCAATCAATGTCAGCACCTGGCAGTCCTGTGGCCATTAAATTAAAAATCACCATCATTTATCTAAATGTATTTCACTATGTTGTTAAGGCATAGAAGAAATTTTAGCAATTTACTACAATCTGCAACTTAAGAATACTTAGGGCCGTTTTCTCAAGTAGCCTGTAACTTTAAAGTTCACTTTAAATTTAAAGGTTGCATTAAAATTTATGATTGTGTCTAAAGTAAAGCATTTTATTATCGGTTTAAAATTGGTTTACAACCAAGAAATATACATACATCAAAGTCCGATAATAGAAATGTTTAACTTTAGACACAGCTTTATTTTTAATCCAACCTTTATATATAAAGTGAGCTTTAAAATTAAAGGTCACTTCAGAAAATGGCCCTTAGTCGAAATTTTATGACAAAACATGCGCCTCGAAGCAGAAAACTCAAACCTTGTTTGGTGTAAAGAATAAGGATTCAAAATGCTGATTATATATGTACATACATATGTAGGTACATACCCTGTAGGGAAAACACGAACTAGTGAACCAGATTTCTAGTTCAGTACTAGTTCGTTTTTGCCAAAAAAGAAGCAGTCCGATAGTAACTAGTTCCGCACCAGTCCAAAAGCAGTGAGATGTGGTACTTTCACTAAACTACTCTATTTTAAATTTTAAAAGCAGGGAAGGTAATCATTATGAGTAAAATAATTTAAATCAGCATTTAATCATTATTTTATGAATTATTATTGAGTTTTATTTTTTCGCTCAAACGGAAATAATTATTATTTGATTTTTATTTTTGGGATTACAAATAATGATTATTTTTGGATTTTTATTTTTTCGCGCAGAGATTATCATTAATTTTCAGTTTTATTTTTCCACTTAAAAATAATGATAATTTATAAAATTGAAAAGGCCATAAATCACGCTGGTATACTTTTTGAGTTGCTTAATAATCATTATACTTAGTGATTCCATAAACAAAGGCCAAGATCCTGAAGGACAATTGAGAAAGGCAATGCAGTTGCAGAAAAAGAGGCATTTAAAAAAAAAGTGTCAAAATAATTACCACTTTCTCACTAAATTTATTTAAAAATGCAAGCCACCAGAGCTACCTTTTTTTTAAGAAAAGACAAATTAAGTTTTTTTTATGCAATCCACCACAGCTACGTTAATAAAGTCAGTCAATAAAGTTTAGGTACAACGAATTTTTTTCAATACGGGCAACTATTTTTTTAATATTTTAGTTTTCGGTAATTTTTTATAAAAATATGGTCAATTCTACAACAAAATCCCCAAAAATCAGAGTCCCAAACCTTGTGCAAAATTTCATTAAAAAGTTTTTTAGTCCATTCTATTTAAGTATAATGAAGTGCAAGTGTGAGGAAGCTAGGATTTACCAAACAAAAAAAATTGCTAAATATCAATGGTAAGTCCTAGCTACCTCAAACTTGCACTTTGTTATACTAAAATTGAATGGGCTAATAACTGAGTACTTAACTTTTTTCTAAAGAGTGTAAATTGCAATACTTGGGTGGAAATTTGCAGTTTTCTTTAATTTTGCATAAGGTTTGGAACTCTGATTTTTGGTGTTTTTGGTGTAGAATTAACCATATTTTTATAAAAAATTAGAGGAAAATAAAATATTTAAAAAATGGTTGTCGGTATTGTAAAAACTTCACTGTACCTAAACTTTATTGACTGACTGTATATCTTATTTAAGTTAAGTACGACACAAACTTTCGAAGTGCTTCATATACATATAAGCTTAAAAAGAACTGAATTTACTTAAAAATCAATATGCTTAAAGTAAGACAAAGTGAACTAATATTTTTACTTTTAAGCAGAACGCACTTTTTTTTGTACTTACTACTTAAGTTTAATACTACTACTACCACTAATGTGGTTTATAAATTTTTAATAAATGCGTTTAAACATTTGGGATTGTATTGTCCTTCCTTCAACCGATCGTATTTAATATAGAAGGGAAATGTTTCGACAAGCCTGATTAGAAATGTAGATCTAAGGTGACGAATTTATAATAGGTTGGAAACTATAAAAAATGGATGCAGATCGAACTAGATCTCATCTGTCGAATTAGGAACTGGTTTCGAACTAAAGAAAAGGGGATGCAGAACAAACTAGATCTCATCTGTCGAATTTAGAACTGGTTCGGAACTAGAGCCAAAGGGATGCAACGGGGGACAATTGACACTTCCTAGGACATCGCAGTGTTAAATTCGCCAGACGCTAGCATGCAAAAGAGAATTAACGCGTACTACTCATGGTTCCAAACGCACTAGAACCGAACCAGTTCCGCAATAGTTCGTTTCCCTACAGGGTAAATACGAGATTGGTAAAGTAAAGCTTTCTTGTGGTAGTGCTCAATTCCTTAAAATAATGCGAGGCTAGCCAAGGGAATGCATAACTTGATTTGCTGTGGAATCGCCTTCTTGAAAACAAAAGTGGTCAACATTTTTTCAAAACCAGTGGAACAGTGGGAATCTACCAAACCATGCCTTAACTCTATCTTCCATGCCAGGTAGTCAAAGCCAGGAAGGATTTTACTCCATCTCGTTATACTTATTTTTAAAAGGTTATAGTTTCCTGTTATTGTTTTAATCAATTTCCGTGTTTAGTATACCCCGCAAGCCGAAGCAAATACACACTTTCATTCATGCATTTAACCAACCAAATTAAACGCAAAGTCTAGTGGTTATTTCGAAACTAAAATTTAATGACCGCTAAAAATCACTGCAGCCAACTGGCATAGAACATTTATACAAAGCACGACAATTATGATTTTCATTTGTAAAAAATTAATATCAGATATTAAATACTGAAATTGTTGAAATTTATGTAGTTGCGACCGACCTGCTGTCCCACAGCGCAACCCAGCGGTCATTAACATATATTAAATACGAGCCAGCGTCGAAGAGCATATATTAATAAATGGAAATAAGCGATGAAATTAATATGTGCATATTAGTTCAATTTAGCATAAACTCTGTATGTTTAAATGAGTTTCATCGAATTATTCTTCCTCTTCCTCTTATTTGGCGCTGTAACCGCCTAAGCGATATTGGTCGAGTTCAACAAAGCACCCCAGTAGTTTCTCCTCTACTTATGCCAACTGACGCCAATTTGAAATGCCAAGTGAAAGCAAATCTTTCCCCACTTGGTTTTCTTGTCGCAGTGGTTACCTCCTTCTTCCTCTGCGCGTTCCGAATTGAATACTTTCAGAGCTGGAGCGTCGGTGTCCATTCATAGGATTGCTTTTGTATATAAAGTTGTTTCGGAAAGTTAAGGCCGAAGAAAGCTGCTTACCAAAGTAACTATTACGCAAAAAAAATTTAAGAAATACATACACTGCTGGCAAAAAGTATTCGCACAGCTACTTTTTTACAATATATGCAACAATCTGTATTCTAACATTTTTCAGCCAATTTTTTAGACATTCTTTTATACAACAAAAAACATAAAAATATAATATTTATATATATATATAACTTCGCAAAAATTTAGTAAATTCTCAACTTTTAAACCAGATTTTTTTTGTAATTTTCTGGAGTATGTAGGCTACAATATTGAATTCTAGTACAAAACATGCACGCTCGGAGCTAGTCAAAAATCGCATTAATTTTTTAACATTTTTTTGTTGAAGGTGTTTTGCATTTTTTCCATATAAAGTATTTCGGATTTTTATTTTTTTTGTATGGAAGAGACTGCGCGAAAAAAAATTTGCCGAAAATCAACGGTAATTCGTAGCTACTTTGAACTTCTACCTTGTTGCAACAAAATTAATTAGTCTACAGATCTGCATACACAAATTCTTAAAAATCTGATTAAAAAGTTGAAAATTTGCATGGAAATTTGCTGAAGTTTAGAAATTATATTTTAATGTTTTTTGTTGTGGAATGAACCGTATTTTTATAAGAAAATGTCGGAAAAATATTACAATAAAAATTGTTGCATATAGCTGTGCCAATACTTTTTGCCGGCAGTGTACATATATATGTATGTCATACAAAAAAATGTTTTGATAATGAATAATGATGCTAACTTTTTGACAGCGTGTCAGAGAAGTTTGGCATTTTCATTTTATGCCTTTTGTTATACTGGTTTCAAAGTTATATTTATGTTAAGCTTCAATTTATTTTCGTGGAATATTCAACACTGCGCTCGTACGCATACATGCATACACATGTGAATAAATATGTATATACAGCGCCTACAAGAGGTTGCCTCACACAATATTAGCAACTGTGTGCTGAAAACCATATTTTTTATTACAAAGCTTTTGCTGACAGCACCACTTTTCCTATGTTTAGTATAAGCGAAGACAAATATATGTATTTATGTGTATATATATGTATGTAAATATAAATCCAAAGATCCCTGTACGCTCCAATCTAAACACGCTTAAGTCTCCTTTTTTCGTAAAGTTGAACATCGGCTCTTATATCTCGTCCACTGACGAAGAACTGTAGTTCTCAAACAGCTCAAACTGTGGATCGAAGGCTTAT
Organism: Rhagoletis zephyria; assembly: GCF_001687245.7. Lineage (NCBI taxonomy): Eukaryota > Metazoa > Arthropoda > Insecta > Diptera > Tephritidae > Rhagoletis > Rhagoletis zephyria. Next base: position 8,514 of record NW_016176222.1, read on the forward strand.
GTCAATAATAAAAGTTTTTCCTGCAAGGTACATTCATACATACATACATATGGAGTATTACATACCGTGCGTATGCGTGTGTAAATATTTTTGCCTAATCGTATCAGATTTCATGTTTCCTGTTGTGTGCCCAACTGATTCCTATTTAATCATTTTTCTTTTTTCTTTTACGTTAACTTTGTAAATATAAATATATAAACTTTCTTACTTTTAAAGCTACTTATGCATGCATACATATGTATATGTTTTCCTAAATAAGTCTGGTTTATTCTTTCCTGTCTAGCATACAATATGTGCGACCAAAATTGACACAAATAAAGTAATCGACAGAGGACTTTAAGTTTAAATTTTCTGCTTTTAAATACAGTGTTCAGTAGCGTGGGCCGAAAATCCGCTTTTTTAGAATTTTGATTGGTAATANTAGAATTTTGATTGGTAATAGCAAAAATATGATTCATTATGCTTTAAAATAAATCTGTGAGAAATTTGGAATATTTTGGTCAATATCCCAGGCTCGCTCAAGTCCATCAAAGTTCAATATGAAGTCCATCAAAGTTCAATATGCTCAAAGAATAAAAATTAATAAATAAATTAATTAATACATTTTTTTACTAAAATTGCAATAGTCTTCGAAAGTATTAGTCCTACATAATTCTGTATATGGACCTTTTTCGTAGAGAATTGAGTTAGCTAAAAAAAAATTTTTTTTAGTACTTGAACTTTGGTGGATATGGGCGAACCTAGGATATTGACCAAAAACGTTTACATCTCACACATTATTATTTTAGAGCGTAATGAACCATATTTTTCCTATTACCAACCAAAATTCTAAAAAAAAGCGGATTTTCGGCCACGCTAGTGTTCATCTTTGAAAAGTTTTA
>NW_016176223.1:0-9393 GCF_001687245.7 Rhagoletis zephyria
AAATCGCTTAGGCGGTTACAGCGCCAAATAAGAAGAAGAAGAAGATACGGTCTCCAGATGAAGGCTGCGTAATCAACNTGGCCATGTCGTTCGGATGGACAGAAACGCTCCTGCTCTGAAAATATTCAACGCGGGCCGCGATGCTGGTAACAGAGGAAGAGGAAGGCCTCCTCTGCGTTGGAAAGACCAGGTGGAGAAGGACTTGGCTTCACTTGGCATTTTCAATTGGCGTCAGTTAGCACAGAAGACAAATGACTGGCGTGCTGTTTTGGACTCGGCCAAAATCGCTTAGGCGGTTACAGCGCCAAATAAGAAGAAGAAGAAGATACGGTCTCCAGATGAAGGCTGCGTAATCAACCCTAGATCTTACTAATGAAGTATATAGCATCTTGAGCGTGTATGGATCCGAGATAGCTGAACAGTTACGTCTTACAAAAGCAACCATAGCGTACGATTTCGATACAACATAGTTGACGTGGGTGGTAAATCGAAGTTTGGAATAAAAATATACACCAAGATCTTTGAAGTCTGTAACATGATCGAGGGTTGAGCCAGAAATTTTGTAACTAGTTAGTAACAGGCTATATTTTCTAGTGAATGTCGAATGAAAACACTTTTTTACATTTAGAAAAAGCCGATTCCGGGTGCACCACGAGTAAAGCTTAGAATAGATATTGTGCCGCTTTCATTCTTGGAACGCTTTACCAAAATTCCACCACATCCTCTTTAGCTCCTTTTACAAGGCCTCGAGTAATGTCCGGCCTTTCGCTCATGCATTCCACCAGTTTTTCGTATTGCGAGCGATTTGTTGTGATCTTCGATCTGTTAATTTCGTAAACATTTAATAATAAATATTTTTTTTTCTATTCACACTTCAACTTGCATACATATTTTTGCGTTTAATAATAATAATAGATTGGCGCTTACACATATGTTAGTGTTTGGCCGAGCTTCTCCTCCAACTTGCGGTGTGCGCCTTGATATTGTCACACAAAGCGGAGGGACCTACAGTTTTACGCCGACTCCGAATGGCGATTGTATTTTTATGAGAAGCTATTTTTCATGGCAGAAATACACTCGGAGGTTTGCCATTGCCTGCCGAGGGACGACCGCTGTTAAGAAAAAACCGTTTTCTAAAAATTTTGCGATGTTGCTTTGACCAGGGCTTGAACCCAGGTGCTGGTGAGTGAAAGCGCGCACTGCTTACCACTACACCACAGCGGCCGACACACTTTCTTTTATTGCGTTTACACACTTTCTTTTATTGATATTTTTAGAGTCCGACCGATTAATCGGCATCGGCTAGTATCGGCACAAAATTGAGCATCGGCATCGGCATCGACATCGGCCTTTGTTCCCCGATTCTTTGCCGATTCTTCGGAATTTCTTTTCAATGTTCAGGTGAAGCGACAGCCAACTTTAAAAAACATTTGCAGACAGCTCACAAAAATTATTATTTTTTTTTGTTGAAGGTGTTTCACGTCTTTTCCATACAAAAGTATGTGCGACAATTTTCTTTTATATGGAGAACACTGCCAGCAAAAAAATTGCCAAAACTTAACGGGATTTTATAGCAGCTTGAAACTTGCACTTCATTATACTAGAATGAAATGGTCTACAAAACTGCATACCAAAATTCTGATTAAAGAATTTGAAATTTTGGTGAAAATAAACCGAATTTTTCTAATTTTTGTACCAAGTTTGAATTTATATGGTGTTTGTTGTATACCAGCTAGACTTTTATAAAAAAAATATAATAAACATTAAATAAAAAAGACAAAATCGGTCAAAATATCGCAGTTCTTTTATTTTAATTAATTCAATTATTTCTTTTCTTTTGTTTTTTTTTTAACTCCGTGAAATGAACTGATTTTATGAACTAATACGTTTATTTGTAATTTTTTATGGAATCGGCATCGGCATCGGCATCGGCCGATTCTTTCCCCATAAGCCGATTAATCGGCATCGGCATCGGTACCTGAAAAAAAATTGGAATCGGTCAGACTCTAGATATTTTAAAACAATTTGTTTCGCTCCGACACGAGTTGCTATTCGTACAAAATTTCCGACAAATACATAAAAATGACAGCTACGTCGGATTCAGGCATACCAACATTACGAATTTCGAAGATGGCCTACGAATTTCGAAATTACGATACAACGCGGATTTCAGCATACCAATTTTACGATTCGTAGCAAAATCGAATCTACGACGGATTACAGCATAGGGGTGTATAATACCCAAGCGCTGGCGAAGGCCGCCAACGCAGAAAGGTGTTCTGTGAAAAAGGTGTTGCCACTCTTTCCTTCGGCAACACAGAAAGGAGAATTCTTTTTAGTACGGGTTATAATCCCTAAGCGCGGCCGAATGAACTATTTCAATAGAAGCCTCTGGACCCTGCGGTCTTCGCCTTTATGCACAAGAAATGTTGTATACAGTGACGAGCAAAACTGTAACATGGTGTAAAATTTTTTATTTCAGCCACCACTATCTTTTCAAATTCTAACGACTTTCATACTTTTGTTGCATATTCTTATTGGTACACCCCTACTCCTTCTCTCACAAAGATTTGAAGTCAATCCAACAACAATAATAAAACCAGCAGGCAAAAATGTAAATTAAGGCAAATGTTACAGTTTTGCACTCACTCCCAGTTTTGCATTTTACAGTTATCTTTTCATTAGTCGGAAGTCAGATTGTTGTTGTTGTTGTTGTAGCGGAAGTCAGATGACTTTTTTCTGTATTGTAATTTATTCAAGAAGTGATTACCAGTAAATAATATGGTTAATCAGGAAACATAAATGTAAATAACATATTTACTGCGGAAACGCGGGACCATAGGAAGTGGCAAAAAATTGTGGAGTTCGTCACATGAAAATGTTAAGACTGAGAAAAAATATAGCCTAAAATGTTATTAATGACAAAGGAAGTCTGCCAAAAAAATATTACGGTCCGATATCTTGTGAAGTTAGTAGAAAGTAGCGCTGCAGCCACTATTACAGAAGCGCTTAAGGTATTAAAATTGAATGCAAATCAGTAGACAGCGAGGCGAAGAATTGTCAAATTGAACGCAAAGGCATAATAAAAGAAGAAAAAACCATTTTGATCAAAATACATGTGCGAGAGTGGTAGCATTTTGCCGGATCGCACGAAAACCGGACCGTTGCCTTTTGGGATATGTTAGGTCTTACAGAATGCAATAAAAAAACACGTTTTTAAGATTTAATTGAAGGTTAGTTGGTCTGACAAGACTAAATTAATCGCTTTCAATCAGATGGCCTGGCATGGTATTGGATCAAAGAACCAAGTTAAACCTAAGCGCATCATGTAAGGCAAACTGTGAATTGCAGTGGTCGGTCAATAACCAGGACTATCACGGAATCCATCGTAGAAAATCTACGAATTCAAATGCCCGCTACGAATACGAAAAAATTGCTACCACTGCCAGCTTCGAATGCTGATTCGAAATCAGTTAGTGCAAAGGAAACAACAGACATTTATGTATGTCATTTTGCTCACGCTACCCCATTAGGCGCAATAGCCGAGTGTGCAAAGCACTAGACTGCCAATTGAGAGAGATGATTTCGAGTCCGAGTCGTGGGGCTGTGGAGATTTTTCTCTTTTTTCATTTAATTTTTGTTTATTTTTTTAATAAATGTTTTTTTTTAGTTTATTTTTAGCTTAGATTTTATTATTTTAAATACAAAAATATGTTTTTTTTTAAATAAATTTTTACGATATTAAAGTAATTAGGTTTATTTCCTAATAAATTGTCGCTAAACTATTATTTCCTCTATTCATACAAAATATTAATTCATTAAATAGCGTCTAGCAGATGAATGCGTGCATGTACATTAGAGTGGTCCAAAATAATAAAGTCGGAATTTTAATGCCGCCACCCCCTAAGATCGTTCTGAACCGAAAATAAATATACCCCTGTTTTTTTATTTTGAAATCAAAAAATATTTAGGGAGTGCTCACAGCGCTCAAAGTTTTCCATGTTTTTTATATGGGGTAAAAACACATTTTCGTAAAAATTACATAAAACTCTTGAAAATCAATATTTCTCAATCGCAAAACTGTGGTTCTCTTCAGGAGACTTCAAATATTGATATCCAATTGTTTATTTAACCATTTTTTATGATTAAATATTTTTTATTGGTCCCCCCATTGCATTTTCAAGGACACATAAAATATAGTCACCATGAAAAAATTGTTAAAGGAACAATTGGGTATTATTACCGGGAATCTCCTGAAGATAAGCAAAGTTTTCCGATCGTAAAATATTGATTTTCAAGAATTCTATACTATTTCTACGAAAAGTTGTTTTTTCCCCATATAAAATACATTGAAAACTTTGAGGGCTTTGAGGACAACCAAATTTTTTTTTTTCAAAATAAAAAAATAGGGGTATACTTTTTTTTGGTATAGAACAATCCTAGGGGCTGGCGGCATTAAAAATGCGACCTTTTTTTTAAATACATTTTTGGACCACTTTAATGTACATACATATGTATGTATGTATGTATGGCAGTGGTATTTTACGTCTACGTTTACACAAATATATGGAATTATATCAAACTATAACAAATTTGGAGTATAATAAATATTTAAAATTAAAAATAATGCAGCTTTCTTCCACTATTTTTAAGATTGAGGGATTTTAAATTTTGTTCCGACAGCATAATCTCGTCGTAGAGAATCTGTACGAATCTTCATTACGAACGGATTCAATGAAGGCTTTCTACGAATTTCGAATTTACGTTCGTAGCCATTCGGATTCTGTGATAGCACTTTCGTAGATTTCACGAAAATCGAAGCTACAATGGATTCTGTGATAGCCCTGAACAGTTGGGGGTTGTATTTCAAAAATATTGTTGGTCCGTTAGTACGCTTTATGCGTAAGGAACAGTATCTGTTAATATTTCAACAAAATTTACAAGATGTAGTCGTAAAATGAGAGTTTCTGCTGAAAAATCACCCAAAACATACTGAATATGTTCGCAAAGACTGGATGTAAAAGCAAAAATTTGCTATTTTGAAATGACCTCCACAATCCGCGGATATGAATCTCGTTGAAAATTTGCGAAATCAACTAAAAGCGCAGCTTACTAAGTATCCAAGTCCGTCCAATGGAGTACATGAGCTATGAAAGCAAACCAAGGATATATGGAAGGCTATACCTCCAGAATTTTTACAGAAATACAAATAAGGTATGCCAAATTGCATCCAGGAACTAAAAAAAAAGCAAAAGTATACTGAACATTGTGTTAACAATTCTTTTTTTTTGTGAAAAATGTCAAAAAGCTATTAAAACAAGTAAGAGCAGCGCTGTCTTCGGCTATGCCGAAGGCTTCATACCTTTCATGAACATCTGAAAACTTTACTTTAACAGATTACTGCATTTGAAAAAATTTATATATTCACAGCACATAGATAGAGGAATTACATATATAAAAGATCTTATCTAAACAATCAGAGGTATGGAAGATATACCTTATATAGCACCAATCAAAGTGATATTCACTTCCCAAGATGGTCGGTTCTACGTACCGGATTGACTCGGAGAACTCACTCCGACCAAGGACCATCACCACAGCAGCAACCCCCCAAATTGTTTGCCATGGGAGCATGACCCACCGGCAAGTCTGCTCCGTATACTACTGGTCCGCGCCGGCATAGAACAAAATCCCGGGCCCTGGATCTGTAGTGTTTGCCACCGCAACATACACCACTCCTCGACTTCTGTCCGCTGCAACGCCTGGTGCCATCTAAAGGCATGCTCAGGACTTCGGCACCACAGGGAGTGGAGTAACAATTTTGTTGCATCGTGCTGCAACAACCAACAAACCTGTAACTCCACACAGCCAACACCCGCCCAACCATCAACCAGTGGACCAGCCACAAGCACGCAACACAGGACATCCACCCAGGACAGATGGTTCTGCAGCGTTTGCACCAACCTGATAAGGCGCAACACAACATCGGTTAGGTGCAACGCATGCAACAATTGGTGCCACCTAAAGCGCTGCTCAGGCCTAACGCACCACCGTGAATGGAGTACTGGCTTCATTGCAGCCTGTTGCCCAGCCGCACCACAACACCCCGTGCCAACGCCACCAACAACACACACGCTGACGCAAGCACCAACCCCACCACCGGTCGCGACACCTGCGGCTAACCCACCCGGTCGGGGACCAGCACGTCAGGCCCTACAGGCACCTCAGGCACAACCACCAGCACAGGCAGCGCGCCAGTACTCGCTCACCCCACGCGTAACCATTATAAGGCCACAATCCATCAAGCTGTTGCAGTTCAATTGCAACGGACTACAAAGTAAGATCGCTGAGATAGTCGGTTTCATGAGAAGGCATAAAATCTCAGTCGCGGCGATCCAGGAGACCAAACTCCACTCCGGCTCGAGCCTTCAGAGCCAGGACGAGTTCAACGTACTCCGAAGAGACCGCCCCCGTGGCGCCGGAGGCGGCATTGCCTTCATATTGCATAACGCGGTTCAATACCGGCTCATTACCCCCCGAACTGACTCCAACGATACATTCATTGAATGTCAAGGCTTGGCCATCAAGTCGGGGGATACGGAGCTGGAGATCGTCAATGTATACATACCACCCGCCACCAGTTGCTCAGCTGGATACCACCCTAACATAAGTGCGCTATTAGAGGGTGTGAACCGGGTAGTGCTAGGCGACTTCAATGCGCACCACGAACTCTGGCACTCCAATCTGGGCAATGACCAGCGGGGTACAATGCTCGCTGAGCAAATTGACGACTCCACGTTCTGCACTGTGAATGATGATGCCCCCACCAGGGTCGCGGGTGACTGCTATAGCTCGCCAGATATAACTATAGCAAGCGGGGGTCTGATAAACTGCATTGGATGGCAACCAGTGCTCACGCTCGCATCAGACCACCTGCCCATAGTAGTCGCCATAGACCAGCCAAGAGATTTTATGACATCCGAGAACCGGACATTCATGAACACACGGAAGGCGAACTGGGACGGTTTCACGGAATTCACAGATCGCAAATTCAATGCTCTTCCTCTACCATCATGCGCGCGCGTAGCAGAGCGCAATATCCGCAGGATCATCAACGCAGCAGCCGCTCGCTTCATACCAGCCGGCCGGATCGCCAAAATCCGCCCAGGATTCCCCACTGAAGCGGCGGGACTCGCAGACGAGCGTGATCGAATCCGCCAGGCTAATCCAGGGGATCCCCGTATAAGAGATCTCAATAGGGACATTAGAAACCTGGTCAACGAACACAAGCGGAACAAATGGAATGAGCATTTAAAATCCTGCAACCTCTCAAGCGGAGCCAGCAAACTGTGGTCCACAGTCAAGTCCCTCTCCAATCCGACGAAGCGTAGAGACAATGTCGCTCTCACCTTCGGCACCACCACCACGTCGGATCCGCGGACGTGCGCGCGCTTCTTCAGCCGGCAATTCATTGCACACCCAGAGAGAGACAAAACACGCCGCAGCGTGCTACGGAAAGCACACAAACTCCGCCCCCGAGACACACCACTGTGCTTCACCATCGAAGAGACGCAGGCAGCTGTCAACCACGCCAAGTCATCGAAGGCGTTAGGCCCAGACGGAATTTCCATGCAGATGCTGAAAAAGCTAGGACCTGCGGGAGTCGAGTATATGACCGCCGCTTTCAACTTGTCACTGTCCACCCTGATCATCCCCGAGATGTGGAAAATGGGTAGGATCATTCCCCTCCTTAAGCCAGGGAAGAAGGCGGACGCAGGAGACTCGTACAGACCCATCTCCCTCCTATCCCCAGTGGCAAAAACCATGGAAGCACTACTCCTCCCCAGCCTGACGAAGCATCTGAAGCTAGCCGAACACCAACATGGATTCCGGAAAATGCACAGCACGACAACAGCATTAAACACCATTACCACACAGATTAGCGAGGGTCTGAACCAACGTTGACCCTGTGATAGGACGGTCCTGGTCGCTGTGAACCTGTCGAAGGCTTTCGACACGGTGAACCACGCGACCCTCTGCCAAGACATCCTGGACTCGTCGCTTCCAGCTCGGACGAAACGGTGGATAACCAGCTATCTGTGTGGTCGTCAGTCATCGGTCGAATTCCGAAACGCCAAGTCTAAGCCGCGTAGAATTAAACAGGGGGTCCCCCAAGGCGGCGTACTCTCCCCGACACTGTTTAATCTTTACATGGCCAAACTCCCTCCGCCGCCAGCAGGAGTAAACTTGGTAAGCTACGCCGATGACTGCACAATAATGGCAACTGGCCCCAACATAGACAGACTTTGCGAACAAATAACCGACTATCTCACCGATCTTTCCAACTTCTTCACTGCCAAGGAGCCTCCAAATCTCCGCCGCAAAATCCAGCGCCACACTTTTTACAACCTGGACCAAGGAGGTGGTGACGGGAGGGTGGTAACCACCCTAAAATCCTAGAAGTGACGTTCGATAGCCTCTTCTCCTTCTCCGCGCACGCCACAGCCACATGCAACAAACTCCGAGCCAGGAACAAAGTCCTCAAATCGCTAGCCGGCAGCACCTGGGGAGCCAATAAAGAAACCCTGCTCGCGACCTACAAGGCAATCGGCCGGTCAGTGGCTAACTACGCGGCACCAGTGTGGACGGCGGGGACAAGCGACACCCGATGGAGGAACCTCCAAACCTGCCAGAATGCAGCTCTACGTACGGCTACAGGTTGTCATCTCATGTCGTCCGAGCATCACCTACATGAAGAAAGCCAGATGCTGGCGGTGAAAGAGCACAACACCATGCTGTCGAAGCAATACCTCGTGGGCTGTCACCGAGGGAATCACCCCAACAATGCCTTGCTTCGAAACGAACCGCCCCCACGACACGTGAGACGACTCCTGCACGACTGGAAAGCAGACATTGAGACTTTGTATTATTATTTATACAATAGCTTACGAAATTTATCGGTTTTAGCTGTCCACATATATTAGTTTTACATTAAAACCCCATATCTGAACAATCAGTTATACGGAGGCAATATATAAGTTACAGTGACCCGATCTTTGTTAATTTTACTGTAAACTATCTGTTGATAATGAGTGAAAATAGTGCGAAATATCATGTTTCTAGCTACATATATTTAGAAGTTATAACAAAGAATCTCATATCTGAACAATCAGTTGTATGGGAGCTATATGTAAAAGTGACTCGATCTTTGTTATTTTCGCTGTAAGAATTCTGTTGATAATCGTTGGAAGTATTGCAAAATTTCATGTTCCTAGCTGCATAAATCGAGGAGCCATAACGAAAATTCTCATAACTGAACAATCAGTTGAATGGGATGTATACGTAAAACAATAATTTGTGATATGAGTTCCGGATTTTTGGCATTGTGATGGA
>NW_016176224.1:0-9392 GCF_001687245.7 Rhagoletis zephyria
ATAACAACGTGAAATGTGGTTAAAATAAGATTCAGAATCGCACTACAGGGCAAAACCAGCAGCAACAAGCACAAAATCGCCAAGAGCAGCCGAATGATGGCGATGATGATGGGCAATTTCACTGTTCATGCGAGAATTAAGTAGTTGGTTTACAAATCGGTAACAAGGCGTTTAACACTTCCAATCAATTGGCAAAGTGGGAAAGTGGAGTAGCGTAACGCCAGCGGGCAAATATTTAGCTGCAAATACATAATTGACTGCCATAAATTAAGTGGCCGCAAGACATCAATTCACATTCATTCTTTGCGAATAATGACATAATTATTTATAAGCCCTCACTGCACTTGACAAGCATACTATGGTAGGCGGCAATGGCTGTGGCAGCGATGTGGAACACCGGGAGCTTGGAGAAAATATTAAAGAAACAAATTTGCAAACTGAACAAAAGGAAGCAAAAATATATTGCCCTGAGTAAATAAAGTTTGCAAGTCATAAAAGTACCCCATATGTGAAACTCACTTACACAAATTCACGGTTGATCGCCGCCTGCGGTATATAGGAAAATAAGTCAATTATCAAATATGTTCAAATCATATCTTACTATTATTAACAGTATATCTAATGGAACAACCTGGAGCGGACAAGCAGGTAGGTAAGGTCTAATTTGCAAATAGTCGAATACATAAGAGTACGATAGATTGGCTGTTATTAAAATCAATCGTCTTATTTATAACACAGTGCTAAAAAAACGCCCCCAAAATCTTGATTTACAGTTTTTCGTACTTTTACGCACTTATAAGCCTGTAACTTAGTTGATTATGAACCGTGTTTCAGTTTATTGTCGGGTTTAAAACGAAAGAACTTAGGCCTTTCGAAATTTATATATGTGAATAAAGAAACCTTAAGAGGTCTGCGTTTATTTACCCAGCCAGCATATTTTTTTAGTTTTTTCGCCTTTTTAAATTTAGGTCAGGTTTTTACGCACGATTTTCTAAGAAAACCATACTAGTCCTAAATTGGTTGTAAAAAAAAATTAATAACGAAAAAAATTAACGTTTTTTTCAAAAATCGGATGAAAGTTTACGGAGTTATTAAACTTTTTATGAAAACAAATTTTTTGCAAAAATATAATTTTTGACATACTACTGAAAAATGTTTTCTTTTTTTTTTTAATTCAGCATCATCAGTTTCTCGTTGTAGTTTCATTTTTTCCTCCGAAACGTTTTTTAATTGCATCTATTTCTTGGTAAACGTGTTCGCCTTGTTCATCACTGAACCGGCCCAAATTATATAGGAAGAAGTCCAAATGCGAATGAAGGAATTGAATTTTTATGGACATGTTACAACCCATTCCACCGTAAGCATTCAAAAAGTCCAAAGAAATTATATCACTTCGCTCATAATTTTACGAATTTAAGGTCCTATAAAAATACCTACAATTCATGAAAAGAGATAAACCTGATGGAAAATTACTAGATGAGAGAGTAAAACGTTAATACCTCTTTTTAGTTTGACTTCACTTAATTTTGGGAACACCACTTTAAGATGACAAAAAGCTTTGCTATTTACATCCAATATTTTTACAAATAAGGGATATTCTCGGAGTCTTGCAAAGCCCTTGCACGGTGCATAGATTGCACGAAAAAACCGGTTTTCCTATATGACCGCTTTGCAAACCGTGTAATCCGTGCACCGTGCAAGGGCTTTGCTATATTGCGAGAATACCCTTATAGTTCCAAATATCCTAGCTTTAAATACAATGGTGGTAGGACAACATTTTCAAAATGTTTTTGAAGTTAAAATCTGTATGCTAATTTTCCATAAAAGTATTGTTCATGCTACCACCAAAACCACACAAATTAAAATGTCAAACTTTATACAAAATTTAGGTTCCACAAATTTTCAACAAAACTTCTTACTTTTTAAGAAATTCATATCCTTATGGAAGAAAATGCGAAACATCGTCCAGATATAAAATTTTAAAATCCACGCGAATTTTCAACCTCTTGAAAACCTATAAAACCGCTAGTTTTCTAAAAACTCAGATTAAGAAGTTAGAAATTCGAATGAACATTTATTGAATTTTCCTTAATTTTGTACAAAGTTTCAAATTTTAATGTATATGGCTTTAGTGATGCAGGCTGCAATTTGGTGGCATGTTTGGTAAAAATTCAACTTCTGTCACATCTAACCAGTTCGAATACTTGCTTTTCGCGTTTCTTTTTCCCTGTGAGATTTTTTCCAAAACCGTCGAAGCCTTTTATATATATTTTTGACGCGCGAATCAATATTACGAGTATTTACATTTGCTAAATCTGGCAATGCCTCTAATAGATGTCCCAAAACTTTCTAATTTTTTTGAACTTCTGTACCACTCAGGAGGTACCACAACTCTAACACTTCATTAATTGAAAAGGAACTGATTTATGAATCTAACAAACAATTAATTATTGTTTTTAACAAGCTTTTATTAGTTGTTAAAAAAATTAAAAAGTAAAATTTGCGGCAAAATTTCTTGTGGAGTTTTTTTCTTTTCATCTAAGTTATACACATTATCAATATGAAGCAAATCGGGCTATAAAGATTTGATTACACAGGTGAAGGTAAATAGAAGCTTGTAAAAAATATATTTATCTAAAGTTTCGGCCGGTAGCGGGCGTGTATCAAATAACCGTGCAAAAATGTGCAGCTAAAATATATATTACTTTAATCTACAGTGAGTGGGCTTTTATTAAAAAAAAAAAAGTTAAATGTGGTGCTGAGTGGGTTTTTAAAAGTTTATGTAAAAAAAATAAAAAATAAAATGAATTAAGGGTAAAATAGACTTGAATTAGAACCGATATAAATAATACAACTTTTAAAAAATATTGATAATTATTATTCTTAATAGTCGCACTTAACTTAACTGACAGGTGAGACAATGTGCATATTTTTGAGTTTTGACCTCCAGCTGAACCTCTGTGCAATGGAACGTTTAAAATGTTTTTCCGGCCTATTAAGGTCCACGGGATGGCCATACTTGGCGATCATATTGCGTCAAATGAAAAAACGGTCAAGCAAAGATTTTTGGGTTGTATAGCTAGAAATATATATGTTTTTTTAATTATTATTTTTTCATAAAAAGTTTAATAACTCGTGCGATTTTTGAAAATAAACACTCGTTTTGTTGTTATTAAACTTAGCTTTAGGGCCGGTTGCTCAAAGCCTGGTTGACACTAATCACCGATTAACATCGTTATCGACGTTTTCGACTCCATGCATATAACACCAAAGTTGAAAGAAGGCGAAAAAAGTAAAAAAAAAAATGTGTTTGCTGGGTAAATACTAAAGAGCCGCGCAAAACCTTCTAAAAGGCACACTTCACTACTATGCAGTACTTCCAAGCAGTGCACATCAGTGAAGCGTTGACATCAACACAAAATGTTCTATAGCAGGCTGCGCAACAAAACAAACACTTCAGCATTCGAAGTAGAGTTTGCTACAGCGGCGACAGCGCTTGAGTTCTATTGTGAAGCAAAATGTAAAACCAAAAAGAAGGGTTGAAGTAAAATATCGGCAAATCATAGCAAGCACTGAGTGCACTAGAACATTTGCGTGTATTAATATCAACAAATGAAAGTGGTATACTTGTACCTGCATGCATATGAGTATGGAAATGAATATGTACTTTGTGTTTTTTTGAAGTGAAACTTCTTTAGCGGCGGTTGGTTGGTTGGCAAATTCAACGGAAATTGCACACGGAAATAGTGCAACGGAAATGATGCAATGGAAATGGTTGGTGCTGAAACAAGTGCTTCTTGTGTGTATGCATATGGTATTAATTCAACTAAACTTTGCTAATAAAAAGTTAACGGAAATGAGGCAACGGAAATGGTTGGGCCTGAAACAACTGCTCCTTATGTGTATGCATATGGTATTAATTTAACTAAAATTTGCTAATGAAAGGTTAAAGAATAACACTTAGGAAAAGGCCAATAAAAGAATGAAAGTAAAGGTGACTACGTACATAAATAAAGAAAGGATAAAGGCAAAGGTTAAAATAAAAACAAAAACAAAGATGCGTCAAGATAAAGGCAAAATTGAAGGCCAAGGTAAATTTAAACACTTTAGTTATACATATAAGGGCAAAGGTGAAAGGGAATATGTATGTAGATGAAGAAAATTATAAACATAAATGTAAAAACAAGGAGGAAGATGAGGATACCGACAAAAGAAAAGATGAAGATGGGGAAAGAAAGATAAAAATATAGGTAATTAAAGAGGCGAGGATATAGAGAGACACAGAGACTCAATCTGGGAATTATTTTGGAATTTTAGAAATTTTCGGAATTCTCGCGACTTATCGATAAATCAATCGATATATTTTTCGGTTTTGTTATCGAAATTTTTATCGATTTTGATATCGATATTTTTATCGATTTGTTATCGATTTTGTAATAGATATTTTTAACTATTTTGTTAGTGATATTTTTTATCGATTTTCTTACCCATATTTTTATCGATTTTGTTATGGATATTTATCGATTTTGTTATCGATATTTTTAACTACATATTTTGTTAGCGATATTTTGCATTGCTGCCGAACCTTGACCATCGACTGAATGAGTCGTTCAAGCAATTTTCAGATGAAGCAAGTGCAAGTGCACTGTGAATGCGAGCGCATTGTTTCCAAAACCAACAAACTTCTTCTTGAGTTACTTAAGTCCTATACCACAATGACGGCGTCGACCAACGAAGGACATTTCATTGTTATCGGTGTTAGTGTTTTTGAAATATCCATCGCGAGAGATAGATGAGTTTTACTGGAAAGTACTCAGATTCAGTTGCAGATATGGTGTGTCATCCTCCAGTTCTTGGCACAAAGCCAGAAGCCAAAAGTTCAAATATCACCGCTAAAGTGCAACGACTACGAGCTGAGGAAAATAATTACCGTTGTCAATTTAGTGTCAAGAAAACGTGCCTGTTATTTTTTTGTATGTTTTCAGAAACACCACGCACTATTTATGTACGATAGATTACACAATTCAAATGTGGTAATTTATTACATGAGTTTATGTATACAAATAAATGCAGTATACCATTTAAGTTGTAGTGTTGCACTTGTTCAACGAGTGCATAAAATGGTGTCAAACAATTTCTCACCACGAAACACGCATTTAACGGCCATACTTTTGCATTTGCTGTAAAACCGAAAAAGGTCATTTGGACTGCTTTTAGTTGCATTATTTATGTACACATTTAGCGCTAAATAGGGACATAAAATGTCAATAAATAAGCACCCAAAGCAACAACAACGCGTAGCTACGTTGTGGACAAGACGACGAATAACAGTCTGCGTGTTTTGTTGTATCTCTGTTAATATGCAGACAAGTACTTGACAGCCACACCTGCAACTTGAGAATTTTTATAAAGTTGTTTTCGACAGCTTGGCTTTTGATTTTTTGCCTCTGAGTTTGTGCAACGTCCGCTGACAAGTGAAATATCAGCCGTTGAACCGTGAACAGTTAAGTTGAAAATTAATGTGGCAGCCATCATTTGTTCAACACATAAAATATGTGTGTATGTCTTTTGTCGCAGTTACCTTGGAAGGTGTAAAGCCTGCCTGCCTCAGGCGTACAATTATAAAAGAGAAAAAAATTATAGAATTAAAAAACACCACCACCAACACAAGTAAAAGTAAAAAAAAAAAGAAAATCACTACTGAGCTGTAGTATAGCAGAAGAACGTGACTAGAATACTTGTAGAATATTACTAAAGGCGTTCTTTACGGTGCGCATGCGCATATGGAGCGTACTGTGGCGAAAGCTGAGCACACCAACTCCCAAACACATTACCATGGAATTTTCCGTACTGCTCTCAGAACTGCACTCAGAACCGGCTGTTAGGAGGAAAGTTGTAGTGCAAAATAAATATTTGCACTTTCTTCGTCAACAATTACAGAAAATCAAACAAAATTAGCGAAACTTCTTTGCCACTGGTCTCACTATACGTATACGTGCATATTTACTTACATAAATATGTACATAAAATAATAATATATTATAGTCTTTTTTTTTTGCCAATTTCAATCATAAACCACACTCATGCAGCACTTCAATGAATTCTATAAACTTTCATACTTGACGGTGCAGACCGTTTACTAACTCGCCACCACAAACGCGCATTTGCTCTATCACCGCTCAAGCGTTCACACAAAAGCCTTAAGTAACACACTGCGAGAAGAATAGCAATGCGTTCAGCAGCGCTTCCTGTGATTTCGAGTTGATTCGTTTTTGGTGCTTTATTCAATTTGCGCTCATTTTTCACTTTCTGCCAGATTCAGTTTTTAAAGAATCAAATTCATTATCTTCTCATTAATAGTACACAAATGTAATACCCTAACTTATCTCGTTATAGCGCTCGAAATTCATATCCGCCGCGGCGCATTGTCATTGGGATGGAAGTCGACTTTCACTTGTTGATAGTAGACATTCGAACAAATTTATGAACATGAAAATAATCAAATATGTATTAGTAACTACTCAACTGACACTCATAATAAAATGTATAAAATAATAATACTGTCAAAGCGATCGGCTATTGCACAAGCTACTTAAGATGTTGGTGTGCGACTCTTCTATTTAACGTTTCCATATTGGCCACAGCTTCAGAGCCTTCCGAATCTTTGAATGGCGCATATGCACAATGGACCTCTGGTTTATGTTTGTTATTGAAATTTTCTTACAAAAACTTTGTTTACCATATAACTGCATATCTACATATAGTTTAGCAATATCTGGGGCATTGTAAACAAATGGCTAAATATTATTCATTCCTTAGCAGTGCCACATTGTTTCATCCCATCCTATACTTTTTACTTTCCTCATTTTCGAGATATATTTTTTGCGTAAGAATCGAAAGTATATTCAACTAACAAATAGAAAATTAAAATATTATTCATATTGTTGTTACTTAAATTCGTTCATGCGATATAAGTGACTAAGTGGAACCACCTTTTGTTTTTAGCTGAATCACGGTAAATTGAAGATATCTCGAAAACGTATCCATGAATAAAAAATTAACTCGATTTTTGGAGTAAGTGGGCGATTCTACATACAAATTGGATAGTGACGTCTGGAGAACAAAAACCAAATCAAAATTTGTGATCCAGTGTTATTTTTAATTCAGCGCCGTCACAGCTTTAAATATTTCAAACCGTATTTTAGCTATATATGAGCCATTCTATTTTTAGTCGGATGGATTTCGCAAAAAAAGTATATCATATCTCCGATTCGCTTCCGATCTGTTTTCGAAAACTTATGTTGAGATATATTTGGTAAGGTGTTAAACATCGGGTTTTTGCAAAAAGTAAAATTTTATTACGGATTTCAATAGAATATCCATCCAGATATAATATTTGCATGGCACGGATTTTCTTTATGGCGACAAACCCCTAGAAATGGGCGTGGCAATTGTAGGACTAAAGTTAACAAAACGCAGATTTTATTGCGGATTTCGGCAGAATATCGCTTCGTTAACAATATTTGTTCGACAACTTTTTAATCCATATAGATATCCTTCCGAAATCCGTAATAAAATCTGCGATTTGCTAACTTTAGTCCTACAATCGCCACGCCCATTTCTAGGGGTTTGTCGCCTTAAAGAAAAGTCTGGATGTACAAATGTTACACCTGGATAGGTGTTCTATCGGAATCTGCAATAAAATTTAAATTCTTGCAAAAACTCGATGTTTAACACCTTACTAAATATATCTCAACATAAGTTTTCTAAAACAAATTTAAAAAAAATTCTTGATTCTCACAAAACCATCTCGTCATAAAGAAAAGTATCTTAAAAATAGTTCGCTCATTTTTCTTACCGTGTTAAGCCCGATTCTTTAGCTTTAAAACAACGTTAAGTTGAGCAGAACCCGAGATATAACGATTTGAAGAAGTGCATGATTAGTCAGAATCGCGAAAAAATGCTTTGACAGATCATATCTCCGGATAACAAAATCCTCGAACTCGTTTAGCTTATTTCATGTATAGAACCCATAAAAAAATTGTATGCCAATCGAAAGTGGGACACCAAATTTGGTTCCCGATATGAAAAAGAATGCCTCATATGGGAAATTTGAGTTCAGAAAAAAAACACTAAAAAAGGCACTAGGCACTAAATCATTTCTTTTCGCGTTTTAATTTTCAAAAAGCAAAAAATCTATTGCTTAAAGCACCAAGTTGGCAACTATGTTTATAACGATAATGTTGTACATTTGTAACAACTAAACACTTCCGTGCTGGTGGTGCAGCCAACATCAGCATCGGCTGTTGCATTGGCTGCCCGATTACCGCAAAATCCTGGCTAACTCGAAAGCAGTTATTGGTCGGAGATGCTTCAATGAACGGGAAAGACAGCGGTTGAAACGAAATTTAAGCTGCCATCGACATACTTCTCTACATACAGTAGTATTTGTTCTTTGATACATATGTACCCTGCAGAAAAAAAGTATCAGTTGATAAAAATAACCCACTTATAGTTAGCTTTTTTGTGGGATTTCTATAAAAAAATATATAACTTGTAGTTTGCTACAAATAGCTAACTTGAAAGTCTAGTTGAAGTAATGCAGGAGTAATGAAGGAGATTGTTTTCTTCAAACGCGTTTCGATTTAAATAGCCGGCACTTCGCAAATACTTTTTCGTATTGAGGACAAATAAAAAGAAGATCGAAATTTCATATTATCATTTTGAAGTTATGTATGTCTGACGGAGTTCGAATATGGGACCACCTATAGCAGAATATGGAAACAAATATGAAACGTGTTCAAGAAATCATGGCATTTGGCAAGCCTGTTGGCAATTTTCGTGCTTTGTTTTGGGTTATTATTCAACTCTAAGTTTTACAACCAGCGCGCACAGGGGCTCGGCCCTACAATAAAGATATAATTTGCAACAAGTATCGAAGTATTCTTCAAATATAGTGTACAATAAACTGCTTAGTACGATTACCAATAAAGTGAACTGAAACCTACATTGGCTTATTCCAGCTTTTAACATTGGCATCCCTTGCGGGGAGTTTCTTGTGTGCGCTCCGCTTTTGGTTGATTTGCATACAAAAGACATCATTAGCCATCGCCGACTCTTTTGCGTGCAAATTAATTGCAAAAGTAAATGTTATAACTACGCTGCTTCAAATTTGTTAACTTTGAAGCTATTTACATATGTAAACTGCAAACGGCACTCTTTACTGTTCGCATGAAAGCTACCTATATACATATCATCATCAATTATATAAATAGGCAATCATGTTTCCTTTACACCCCGAAATTTTAAAAATTGCCTGCACATCAGCATCAAAATACCTTTCTAATGATATATAATTGTTTATACCTTAGAAGTACAGTTTAGCCGTAAAA
>NW_016176225.1:0-9390 GCF_001687245.7 Rhagoletis zephyria
TATATTAAAAGGACCCAACAAAAACACTTCTACACTGAAACATTAAATTGGCTAGTCTACCCATTGTCAGTGAGAAGCAAAAATTGGAGGTACGTCAGATAAGCGCAATACTAATGCCACCACCGTGCAGCACCAATCTCACAGCCACACACACACACACACACACACACACACACACACACACACACACACACACACACACACACACACACACACACACACACACACACACACACACACACACACACACACACACACACACACACACACACACACACACACACACACACACACACACACACACACACATATATACACACCCACAACTAACAGCTGTTAGGCCAAGATGATTTCCGCCTTGCCTTCGTACTTACGTATTGTTTGAAGTTGTGCTGATTTAACGATTAAATAAGGTTCCCTAACCGTGAAAAGATTAAAGAAGAAGATTATACTTAGATTTTAGCAAGCGAAAGTGGGAATGTGGAAACTACCAGCGAAAATAAATTGAAACTTTTCGCTTTTCCCAACTGTTTAGTTTATTCGTGGTAAATTGAATTTTGCGCTCACACTCGAGGCAGTTTTGTAAATTTTATGCATAAGGAGGTGAAGGCAGGTGCAGTATGTCATCCTAGCGAGTGCTGTGCTCTACGGCAGCGATGACTCGGTGGCGATGTGGCATCACTAAATGGCATAAAAAAAACAACTAAAGCATAACTTATAATGTGGCATTCTGAGGGTGGATGTAGTAAGAATACTGGATCGTCTCCTGAAATGCAAAAAGGCTTAACAAACATCGTCGCTGAAATACAAAAAGTCATAACAAGTAAAAAGCTCAAAATTCAGTTTTTAATTGATATGTTGGATTTTGTCGAATTACAAATCTCACATAATTTTTTGAACAAAAATAAAAAAATATTAGTCTCGACTTTTGCCATTTCAGTTACGATGTTGTTACTTACGCCTTTTTCCTTTTCAGGTGACGGTATGTATTTTGCTGAGGCAAAATAGATAACTACAAAACTGAGAAATTATTTATGCTCCCACAGGCACTGAAAACCCCAGGCGCTCGTTGAGTGTTGGCGAGATAGCAGCGAATTCGAACAGCTGAGGAGAATCGGAGAGGACTACTTATACTTACCTATGTATATATACAGACTAGTGTGTTTTTTTTTTTAGTCTAGTGTTTCACTTAGCCATTGACTTTGATAGGAAGCATACAGTGGGTAATGAAACTAGTGAAACTAATTTTAATTCCACAGTATGCTATGTATTTTAAAACCTAAAATTAGAATTGCCTAAATTAAAACAAATTTAAATGTTGGTGTTTTTTTGTTTTTAGTATACCTGAGTGCACTTGTGAACAAGGGTATTATGACTTAGTTCACATAACGAATCGAAATAGATAAAGAAGCTAATTTAGCCATGCCTGTCCGTACGTCTCTCTGTCCGTGTGCACGAAAACATAACCCTACAATGGTCACGCGGACTGCTATCGTATCGTATAGTGATAAATATGTCTTCATTAACTGCTCGCTGTTGCTGTTGTTTTTGCAGAACTACTAAGCCGTGCTTAAGTCGGTTTGTCCATCAATCGTTGTCTTCAAGTTCAACTAATGGGAGGGCCAAGTAACGAGCTCTTTCGACGAGATTGGACCAGATGGAGAGGGGTATTTGATAAAAGGGATTGAGCTGATATGTTGCGGTGAGAGTCTCCACATGCCGTACACTTATTGTGAATATCGAACACGAATTTGAATAAGTAGCTTATCAAGTGGCTACAATATCCTGACAGTAAGTAATTGGGCCTGAGTAGCTCCGCTCTCGCGTGACTGTTGAAGCTCTATGCCTGCGATAGGTGGTTACAGGGCTTCGATCACGGCATTTGTGGGTCGATACTTGTGGTAAGTGGTGACCAACTCTTTTGATGCTCATGATTGCTCTGCATTTGGTTATGCTAGGCGATAAATATCCGCTTGCGAAACTTGAAAATATATAAAATTCGTTTCGATTGACGCTTCACCAGTTGAGGGGACTTTCAGTTAGAAGAATAATTTCTAACACGACATTATGTCGCATTTCCAAAGGCAAAAAAAAAAAAAGGAACATAATGGCTACCCTGGTACATACGTTCAAAACAAGATTTGAATGAAAAGTGTATGCGAAGACTTTTTCAATCAGCACAGTGTTTGAGGCGTTGAATGGCACACCGACAGCTCGTTCTTACTTTCACTTCCTGTTCAATACATGTATGTATGTATACACATATGCAGATATGTACATATGTCTGTAAATATGTAACTACCTACTACTGATACGCTACTAACTGTATTAAGAAACAACAAATTTAAAAAATTTTATTTCAATAATATGCAAAATAGCAACGAGACAAGCGGAAATTGCTTTGGGGATGCTATATTATGAACTATACGGGTACATGCAACATACATATACATACATATATCTATGTTTAGCTTCTGCTGCTGCGGGCATTTATGAAGCGGGGGTATTATAAAATAGAAAAAGTAATAAATACACATACATGTGTACATGTGTGCATGTGTACTGACATACATATATATGTGTAAAACTGCAAAATTGAATTTTTGCAAAGCATCGCTTTTAACGAA
Organism: Rhagoletis zephyria; assembly: GCF_001687245.7. Lineage (NCBI taxonomy): Eukaryota > Metazoa > Arthropoda > Insecta > Diptera > Tephritidae > Rhagoletis > Rhagoletis zephyria. The sequence goes on from NW_016176225.1 coordinate 2,628, forward strand.
GCAACACACAAACACATATTTATGCACTCTCAAGCACACGCGCACACATGGTAGTAGAATATAAACATCTGCAATATTTCCTTTTGCCCTTCATTTTAACCATAGTCTGTCTTGGAATATTACGTAGGGAAAAGCACTGCGCGTAAATCAATAAAGACCATAACGAACCAAAGTGCGGAAAAAATATACCAAAACAATAATAAAAATTCTACCAATTCTATTAACTACGAATACAAGTACGTATAGCATATAGATTATATTTTTTTGTTTGTTAAATCATTTTGGTGGGTGTATGTATCCATTACTTATGTGGCGCAGTGCAACTGTTGCTTTTCTTATTTATGCATGTGTGCATTAGTTGTATGCAAAGAGAAAGAGAAAAGGGTTGAGCATAGTTGAACTTTTAGTGGATTAAATTGGGTCAAGTGCTAGTTTGTTTTTAAATATTACCACTTCCGTTTGTGTATATTTCAGTGCACCAGTGCTACGCACACACACACACATTGGTTTATGTTTTGTATCCTTTGAAAGGAAACCATGAAATATTTGTGCTGCTCAGGTTTGTAATAGAATATTTTGTGAAGGACGAGCATATTGTAAGCAAATAAGTTTACGTGATGGATTTTAGTTAGCGCAAAAGCCAATCAATAAATATGCTGCCCTGTTGCAGAAAGTAAGTGGCAATTAGGAATATGGTTAATACTATCGCTGATAAGCGGACTCATATGTTGTCCGTTTTATTCATTTAAAATTTTAACTAAAATGAAACTAAATAATTCGAACATTCGTTAATAGATTGGTTGAGTTGAGTTGAGTTGAGTTGAGTTGAGTTGAGTTGAGTTGAGTTGAGTTGAGTTGAGTTGAGTTGAGTTGAGTTGAGTTGAGTTGAGTTGAGTTGAGTTGAGTTGAGTTGAGTTGAGTTGAGTTGAGTTGAGTTGAGTTGAGTTGAGTTGAGTTGAGTTGAGTTGAGTTGAGTTGAGTTGAGTTGAGTTGAGTTGAGTTGAGTTGAGTTGAGTTGAGTTGAGTTGANCTATCTTGGATCAGCTATTTTGACTTTTCAAAATCCGACACCAGCAATGATTGAAAATGTATCTTTGCTTTTCACATATTCGGTTTTGTAAAGTTTATGACTGATGTGGGAATAATCCCACTGTGTCCGGTGTCCTGTGTATTTGCTAGGACTTTTACAACCAGAGCCTATTTAGTTCACGCAAAAGGAATCAAAAATAAACGTCAATAAAAAGAAAATAAACTAACCAAATAAAACAAAAGCAAAGGAATAAACAAACTGTCATCGAAATTGATGGTGCAATTGCGATGGCCGTGTAAACACCAATTTGGGCTTGGTGAAAACTCCTATTGGAGGATCCGAAGCTAAGTTCGGCAGGAAAGATTATCTTGAAAGTCATTTCTCCAAAACAAATGCAATTTAAGCTTGTTACTGATTAAGCTTTTTGAATTATTATACAGGGCAACACTGCCACTTAAGATTAATTAAAGCTAGAACTCTCGACTATTAACTACCCCTAAAAATACCATCCCTACAATAAAAAATGCTTAAAAATTATGCTATTGAAAAAAAAAAATAGTTTTTTCTGTTAACTAAACTATTTACTATAAGTGACCATCAGGTCAAGTTGCGAAGACTTTATTTTCAGGGGAAGTAGTCGAGAGCTCTGGCTTTAATTTAAGCCTACGTCGAAGATTCTATCGTCTTTCCTTTTTTTGCTAGATCTTCTCAAATATGGAAAAAAGCAATTTTTTTTGCTCGTTGACCTCGTTTTCTATAAAAAAAGCTTTAACCATTTTTTTTCCATTTCTGTGATATTTTTTAATTGATACCGTTATCACAGGAATTTCCTATCAAAGATCTGTGCATAAAATACCAATTAGGTGTTTTAACTTACACTCGAATCTTCTACTTTTTACACATATTTGTAAAGATTTAAGTGTGTGTTTGCTCGTGTGTATATATGTACGTGCATACATACCTATGCGTGCAAGATTATTTATGCCAAATAAATCAAAAATAAATTCCATGACATGATATGCACTTCAGAGAGACAGATAGTTGGATTTAAAGACTATAAAAGCCAAAACATTCACAGAGAAACACATGCTTAGTATGTAGTTGGAAAAAGAGGAAGAAAATAAAATAAAAGTGAGAAATGAAGCGGCAAATATTTCGACAGACAAGCTTAGAAACAAATGAAATTCCATCGAATGAGGAGACAGATGCCACCGTTAATTCCACTGCATACCACATATCTAAATAGTTAAATAAACATATACGTAGATATGTATGTATGTATGTATGTATGTAGATACACATACCACAACATAACCAAAATTACGGTGTATAAGCAGCACAAATGATTTGCGGTGGAAGAGAAAAATAGCAACCGCTAAAATGGAATTTAGCTGTCAAAGCACTTTTGTTTGTACATATTTACAGTGAAACGGAAATAAAGATTAACTGTGACTGCCAACTGCATCTACGACTGCGTCGTCAATTACCACCCTCAACCGCACTCGCTGTTGATTTCATGATTTGGCGCTTTATTGAGCGCAGTCAACGTTGACAGCCACCACATAGAGTGTAAATAGAAATGTAAATGTGTAACGGTAGACGACGGTGGTTAAAGCCAATGAAATTTACAAAAAAAAAAAAAAAAAAAGAATCAACAAACCTACGATGAAAACAGCGGAAGTAGCATTGAGACTGCGAAATGACAGCGTTTTTTACTGGAAGGAAAAACAAACAAATATTTTTCACCGCAACGTTTTCATTTATTTAAGTATGTACATATTTATACCCGGCGGGGAAAGCTACTAGTTCGCGTTGCAGCCCAACTACATAGTTACCGCTCTTATCCTTTTATTGAACAATTATTAGCGACTGGTATTTTTAATATGGCGGGATCCTACGAGATGTTAATTAATATTGATGGTATTTATGTATATAGGGTTTTCCATATTAAAATTCTCGATTTGTAATTTATATTTAATTTAAATTGAAATAATTTGCTTACCTTACATTAATTAATTCCACTAGTAGCGAACCTGCGATCTCATAACCATAATCGATGGCCTTCACTGGACACCAAAGCCGATATTTGTGAGGAAAGAAATTATCTGCATTTTGGTTTCCACTTTGACAGTTCAAAAGCAGATGTCGCTGGTCGCATAAGTTGTTCAAAATCGGCGAACTGGCAGGCCGCCGCTTTAGCGCACACCAGTTGATGAACTGGTATTTTTACTGATTACTTTTTCGATTACTATACATTACATTTTCCCACTGGGAGCCTTTCACTACAGAGTAGGAATGTATGTATTTATATTGGCATTAGTGTGTGCGATCCGACCCAGTAACCTGCACTTAAGTGCGAGCAATTGTTGATGTCACTCTCAATATAAATTTGTGTTACTCAGCGAGTCAACACATCGTAGACAAGTGTACATAGCATGTACATACATATGTTAGCTGCGGGCTCAGCGCATTGAGGACGAGTGCTAATAAATTACTCTTTTTGCTTAACAACTTGGCTTAAAATATGTATGTAATTATGTATGTATGCATACACAAAAATTAGTTCCACACAATTTTTTCTTCGAGGTTAAAAGCTTGTTTAGTTGATGCTTTACATATAAGTAGTCTAATGGGATATTCCATACAATATGAGGATTTCTTTATTAAATGTTCCACTTAAAAATAAGAAAATTTTAACTACCTTCATTATTACCCTTAGGTACTCTTTCGACAAGTTTTCTCAAATCCCTACAAATCTCGGGGTACGAACGATATATTATCCACCGAATTTCAGGCGGAATGCTCCATTTTTCCCCCATGTTAGCTGTCATTTATGTAGCTTGCTGTATGCTAAACTTCATTCACATCCTGGAGTTGGACCTTGGCGAAATAAATGTTTATTCCAGAGGACTCTCCAAATTTGTTTCTTCCTAAGGGCTAAGGGTATGGACTACTAGATATGCCGATAGAAAATTGGTATGAGCAAATTTTGTAGCTGTCGGAATTATTATCGGAAATGCTGCATCGACCAAAAAAGATATTTCGGGTCTTATTTTACTTAATTTTTTTTGCTTTCATCAATAACGCTCGAATCAACGTGGAGCTCAACCATCCCAATTTTGATTTATTCGTCGCTTCTTAGACAGAATAACTCTATATTTGGAGACCGGAATGTGTCTGCAACAAGAAATATCCCGCAGGGCATGCTAGAGTTGTTAGATACCGGCTGTCAGGTTAAGGCATACGTACGGTGGTAGGAAAATACCTAGAGTTTCTGGTTATCCAGTGCAAAGAGGCCTCATATATCCGAATACAACATTTATGATTTATAAATCAAGAAAAAAAACGAACAATTGGCTTAATCGATTTATCTTAAAGCATACTTTCCATATAAACCTAAATTCAAAAACGCTTTAAAAATGCCATAAAAAGTGCACCGATGAATATGTGAACGCTCAAAAAGGTCATAAAAATGACTATGAAATGTGGATGTGGTAGGACTTCCTTGGCCCACCCTGTATATGGGTATTTCCATACGTCACAGCCGTGGCAGTGGAACGTTTTAATGAGATGCAAACAAGGAAAAGCATTTATTTTCTTTTACTTCTTTGGAACCTTGTGAAGCACATAATTAGCTCTATATTCAACCGACAAAAGAAGACAATCGAACCGCATAATCCTTAAATATACATACGCAATTAAAGAGAGTTACGTTATGTGAAAAAAATGGAATTTAATTTTTTCTTTTCTTACAAAATCGCGAATGGATGGCTCTTTTCATGAAACTTGTTTTAATATAATTTGGAGTAGACGCCGAAATCCCACTGTGCGCTGCGTTAGGACAGTCTCGATATTTTAGCTTAACTCACTATTTTCAAGTGGTAAAACGTTTCGCTGAGATCTCATAAAATAAACAAGATTTTTTCCTAGTAAATAGTAATTTTTTCGTAATAGTAAATACAATGAAAAAGAGCTAAGCACAAGTTAGGTTACCTAAAGACTTATTACTTACTAATAGAATTTATTTATACGTAACTAATGACGGCCTTGGCTTTATTGTCTTTTTTCTAAATTACCACAAAGGAAAGAAATAGTAACCGTCTTTTTCACCTTGCCATATCTGGTGTGGAGAAAAACCGGTTTAGTCATTTGAACAGAGAATGACAAAGAAGATGGCACCGCGCCGAAATTGGTTGGTCTCCAACCGGAGTTTGACAAGTAATGGCGGAAAAATTCTCTCTTAAATACATCCTGTTTTAATTGAGTCGAAAGATCAACCAGCAAAAAATGTTATCGCCAACAATTTTATAGCTTTCCAAAATAAATCATTTGGCTTACCATTTGCTCTGGAATACTCCTCATATTTACTGCTGACTTAGCACTCGTATCTACTACAAATTAACGGGAATATCGTACTCAAAAATAAACAATACCTATAAAACAACGGTCTTTTACTTTATCCTAACCTTGGCTTCATTTATCACTTGCCACTTGATTTAACCCGCAATTGTCGTTGGCGTCATTACTGGCAGCAAAACATAAATACCCATATTTTATGCGCATCTGTGTGCAGCCAACCACTTACACACTCATTCATACGTGCAATTATTCACTCAAATCCATAATCGGTAGCAACAGCACTAAACCAAATTTGGTTGTACGATTTTATTTACTTTTTTCTTTATATTGATTTTTTTTTTGAAATTTTTGTCCTACATTACATCTACTCGTCCTGTGTTCATTACTTCTTTTCTTTGCACAAACAAACATTTCCAACCCACCAGCAGCAACAACTTTTTTTCACCCCCACTCTGCAGCTCAATGAAACATTTGTAATTCGTATACGTCGCTTTTAATTCCTGATTTTCATTCTTATTCATAACTGTTTGAGTTACAACAGAAAAAAAAGAAAAAAACAATAACAACAGCGAATTTTCTCAAGTGTCTTAAAGAGCGTAAGCCCTCGTTTCCCATTATTCAGCGTTTGTTCCAGAATTTTTTCCTGGTTTTTGTCCTCGTTGTTTGTTTGATTGTTCGGGCTTTGTTGCTACTGCAAACCTACTCTTGAAGAATCATTCACTTGTTCGAATGGGTTCAAAGGTGCTTTAGCTCTCATTTCATGCGCACAATATTATACGCATATCACTTATAGCAGAAGCACTAGCTGACTCAGTAATGTACATTGACATACATACATACATACATACTAATGTAGATGCAAACATACCTATTTAATGGAAAGTGCTTTGGCATCAGTCGATGGCTGTGCCTGACAAATCATTGGCTAGGATAATGCGAGGCAGCAGCATCGACGATTCGGTATTACTGCCACTTGAACGCATCAGCAATTTGAGGTTCAGTGCGCTTTGCTGATTGATTTTTATTTGCCGTTCTACATTAATCTGTTGTTACAAGAGACGATGGTATTAGATTTAAGCCACTTTGCGTTATAGTTCTTCTGTTTTAATTTTGTGTAGAGAGCAGGGATTTGGAAAAAATTATCTCCAATACAAACGTAGATATCTTTGAAAAAAAGCCCACCTATTCGGATATTAAATTATAAATTAAAGCAATGATATTATTTGGTAGGATGTAAAATTGAAGAAAAATCACTAATCGACATAACAAAAAACTGAGTGGGGTCGCGTGCAACATGAAAATAGTTTTATTATAGTTCCCTAATCATATATTTTTTATACCCGAGCGCACTTGTGCACAAGGGTATTATAACTT
>NW_016176226.1:0-9390 GCF_001687245.7 Rhagoletis zephyria
GGGGGGTTTGAACCCCAAAACCCACCCCTTGTGTGCGCTAATGCATATACATATATCCAAAGGTTTCTCAGAAACGGCGCTTTTGATTCAATTTTGTATTCAGATAACGTTTTGCATTACAAGGTTATCTGTATTGATGTTATCTCCGTTATATATATTCGTATAGGGTTGCCACCTATTTGTAGTTAGTTACAAATAAAATAAAAAATCATAATATAGGTATGAAATGAACATTATTAAAGGAAAACCCCAATTCATAAATATTTTTGAATAGGGTTGCCAACTATTTTCCATGGTATATTTATTACATTTTATGTTATGAAAATTAAGACCCCATATTACTATTTATGGGTATTAAAATATAGCTCTTAAACAATTATTTGGCTTTACAGTAAGTGTTATACCTTAAGATATAGTGCAAGTTTGTCACTTATTTTCGATCTTAGAAAATTTATTTAAACAGGGTGAGCTCCCTAATAAGCAAACAATTTTCAGGTAAAAGTGTCACCGTTTTTTATTTTTTTAAAGGTAGCGACAGTTTAATAAAAGGACTAAGTCCCAAAATTTTCAGGTCAAAATTTCAAATTTTCAAAAATAAACATCATAAAGTAATCATTATTTGTGATCGAAAATTTAAAAATCAAATACTAATTATTTCCGTTGAGCGAAAAATAAAACTCAATAAGAATTATTATTTTTAAGCGAAAAAAATAAAAAATCACAAAATAATGATTAAATGCGGGTTTAAACTATTTTAATAATAATGATTACCGCCCCTGCATTTTTTAAAGAACCATTTTTCTAAACGCATATTACTGAACTATTATTCTTCGGTTTGAGGGGGGAGGGAGGGGTGTGTTGAACAGACACTCTGCGTAATCCCGTAATTCATACAACTTACCACTGTTCCATCATTCAAATGGATTTTCCGTTTGAACTCAAAACGAGTATTGAGTTTTTATTCATTTTCCTGTCAAGGTTTATCTGAAGCTCTGCGACCTTAGAAATAAGCTAAGCAGAAATTAAAGCTATTTGTTTTTGTTTTTATTGTAGTAAATACTTGAGTCTAAATACTCAGATACATAAATTGACTTGGAAATACTTCATGTGTAAAAATCAAAGACGATTTTTTTGTTTTATACATATGTACATACATACGTATGAACATACATACTACAGATGTAAATGTTTAGAAATACATAACTAGCTTTCATCTATTAACAACTTTTTAAGTAACGGTTCATTTTCGTATATCGTAAGAGCTTCTCCAAAATAGGCAACCAAAAAAATAATTAACTTTTGTTCCGCTTTGTTACTACGGTCAATTATCAAGCGCGGCATAAAAGTAAAAGAAAATACGTGCATATCTAAAGAATACCTACTGATGTATGTATTTATAACAAAAACTGAAGTTCACCAGATGAGATCAACTTCCGCTGACAACCTGTAGAGATTTGCAGCATTGCTCTTGAAGTTAGTTGTAATTGCTTTATGTGTTGTTGCATACAAGTATACAAAACTTTATACACACATACATACGTATACATACACTTAGTTGGCACATTGCCGAGAAGTAAACAAGTATGAACCTTCAGATATTATTGAAGCTTTAGTTATATATATGTAACTTCTACATTTTTGTTGTTGCTTTTGATTGTTGTTTGTTACTTGAATGCTGCTTAGCTACTCGTAGTATATCTTCGTAAGTGTAAATGTGGCAGAATTTTTTTTTGTGTTTCGGATTTTTTCCTTACAAGTATTTTCAGAATTTTTTTGTATAAAAAAATGCGTGGAAAAAATTACCAAAAATAAACGACAAGTCCTACGTATGTACTTCAATCTAGTATCTTCTTATACCAAAATTTTAAACAAGACCACAAAACTGCATACTCAAAAATTTTAAATAATCTAATTAAAAGTTAAAAATTTGTATGAAAATTTATTGAATTTTACTGAGTTTAGCACAAAGTTTAGAAGTTATATTTTTGTGGTTTTTTTGTAGTATGCGCCTATGCCGCCTGAGTGGGCAAAATTTCGTTGTCTGCAATGTGAAAGTGTTTAGTATTTTTGAAAAGGTAATTCATGCACCAAAGAAAATTAAATAAAAATTTCCCTATAAAAAAAGTTAAATGCCGCCGGGAAGCCACTAAAGTCGAAAAATGTTATACTAAGAATATTATCTAATAAGAGCATAGCCATGCGTAAGCTCTTCACCGAAACAAATGTCAAAAATACAAACAAATAGCATTTTTGAATTTAGCGTTCTCAAGTTTACTAAGAAGGAGATCATTTAAATCCGTCCATAGTTCTATTTTTGCCCACATTTCATATGGAAGGGAATCACTGTGCGGCGCCGCTTTTTTATGTGTACACACGCTAATAAAAGATGTTCTAAGAATAAAACGTTAATCGTCATCCAACATTGAACCATATTTGGGGGTCTTGCATACGTGTATGGCTTGGATTGGGCTAAAATTCTAATAAAAAGCTCAATTATAATTTTCAAAAGTTCAATGAACCCTTTGGTAACCGTAGGCTCAATCTGTCCGAAACCTTCTAGCGTGCAATTGGAAAATACTGAGGAAGTAGTTAATAGATTTTAGAGGTTTAGACTAATGTCCACCACAAACCGAGCTTTGCTAAACTCAGTCTAAGCCTACCTAAGCTCTCTGAAATTGCCAACCGATGAGGAGGTTTATAGAGTTAGGAGCGCAATTCGGAAAGCCAGTGACTTTTTGAGTAAAAGATTTATTTTTCCGCAAAAAAAAACATCTTTTTCTAAAAAAGAAACAGTTTTTTTCTCAACCTGGTCTCCTTTTAGTCCGATACATTTAGTCTTCAGCGTTTTCCAATTTGTTTAATGTTAGTGATTACCTCTTCATTTGCACCAACTCTCATCTCCACAGAGCCATTTCTTTGGGTTGGGAAACATAAAGTATTCGCTGAGGGCTAAATCTGGTGAATATGGTAGATGGGGCAGCAGTTCGAAGCCCAATTGATGGATTTTTTCTCGGTTGACTACACACGTGAGCAGCGCATTGTCTTAATGGAACAGCACTTTTTTCTTGACCAAATGGGGTTATTTTTGCTTCAAATTAATATCTGATCTGCCAAAAATCTCTAGGTAATATATTCTCCTGTAATATTTTTGCCCTTTTCAAGGTAGTCGATGTGAATGACACCGCGAGCATCGCAAAAACTGTGGCTAAATATGACCTTATTGGCCCAGAGACCCAATTTGGACTTTTTGGTGCACTTCTTGATTGATTGTGGTGCATCCATGTTTTGTCAACAGTTACGAAACGGTGCAAAAACCCGTTCGGGTTGCGGCTGAACATCGTCGAACACTACCTTGAACTGGTCACACGATTGCGTTTATGGTCGAGAGTAAGCAAACGCGCACCCATCGCCCGGATAGCTCTTTCATATCCAAAAATTTATGAAAATATTATGTACCAACCAATTTTATCCACCATTTCTGCCGTGACGACCTTTTTAAGCCGACGTGAACGTCCAGCAGTCAGCAAAGCACCTTTTAACCATTACAATTTTAGGGTAGGGAACTCCCATAATACTTAGCAAGACTTTTCTTGATTTTAGTAGTAGATTTTTTACGAAAAAAATTGTGCTTAATCAGCTGAACTGATACTGAACAGTACATCACAAGAAATTCCCTTTTTTCGATTTTCATTAAAATTCACAAGGTAGTCTGCTTTCAATGGTTGTCAAATATAAACTAAATAGTGCAGCTTGCTCAAAATTTTACAGTTGTATATTAATCGATGCCAGTTGAAGGGAGCAGTATTGTATTTAAAGTTACTGAGCAGGAGATTCAAAAAGTCAGTGTATTTTCAAATGTCCTTGTACATTCAAAACGACATCAAGACTGATTGAAAATATCAAATGTGATTGCAACTAAAGCGCTGTTGGGGTCACCAGCGTTTCTAAGGTCCCTTGAGGACTTTGACTGACTGTCAGAACACAGCTGCTTGGCTAGATGCGACCTTCAACAGCTATATACAGCAGGTTCTGCCGGCTCGCGGATGGCACTCCTACTAAGTTCGCTAAGTGTTCAAAAATAGCTGACCTTCACCTGTTGGATTCCCGTTTTCTTTGTTCCGTAAATTTTCCCTTAGCCTCGCCTAAATAAGAGCTACTGCATACATATATTTTTTTTTTGTTAAAATAAAAACTTAATACACACTTCTTTCGTAAAGCTTCAACTCAAATTGCCTGCAAAATTTTAGTTGTTTTCGTTAAGTTTAGTGTGCTTATTTGTTTACCGCGTTGACACCGATGTCATTGCCAGTGAATGGCGTTGCGTCGTTATCGTCGCCGACTATGATATACAATACTGCAACTGAATATAACAACGTAAACAGCAACTAAAGTCACAAAAACAATCACTGATCGCATTAGTTTGGCATTGACGTACGTACATACGTACGGTTGGCTGGGCGTTTTGCAGTTCTTTTAGTGGCTTTGGTTATTTTGTAAGTTTTTGCTTAAATTCGCCAATACTCAAATAACCAACAGCATCAAAATAATATACAAACTATACATATACTATCAGTTATTGCAAATAATAAAGCTGCATAAAAAGGCCACACAAACGTACATACACACTAGGTATGTTAATTTTTTCGCTTTTTACAATCCCGGGATTTTCGAGATGTCGTTATCACAATGCCGGAATCCCCGGATCGGTCTCGGGATTTAGATATTCATTACTTTTCAACAACTTAAATCGAAAAAATTTGCTTCTATATTGTTTGAGAAGCTCTCCTCCCATAAAGTAAATAATAAATGAATGGGTTTGAAACCAAATTTTTTATTTAAAATGGCGAATTTGTTTTTCTCGCTCTAAGGTCAGCATTTATTTTAAAGGACTTTGTTATTTAAAAGATATGATTAATTCCAAAAATTATTTAAAAAGTGCAATGCAATGTAGAATAGAGGTTTGGGTGCCAAATGAAAGAGGAAATTTCTTTAGCATTAAAAAAAGAATAAAATTTTTTGGATTAACAAGGACTAATAGGTATTTTTTTTAGCTGATAAAGTTAGAAGCACGAGATTCGAGGATGTTATCGAGTTTTTATAAGTCCTCAACATATAATTTTTTCAAAAATAAATATTGCGAAATTTCGAGGATAAAACTTTAAAATGACATTTTCAATACTTACCCATCCTTATGCACCAAACAATTGAATCTGTTTAAATTTTACAAAATTTCGTCTTTAATTTGGTACCTATATTCTTTCTCTAAGCATTTCACTGAATTTTTTTTAAACATTTTTGAATTACTGACATCAGAGTGAAAAACTTAAAATGCAATTTTATTATATTTGGCCCATGGTTTCGGGAATATATTGATTTTTGTTTGTAAAATTTACTATCCCACGAATATTAATTATTAATAAAAAAAAAAATAGCCAACACTGGTCCAGAAAAGGAGTTTCTATTATTGCCATCAAAGCAAATTACAAATCCCGAAAATCCCGTGATTATTTGCCAAGAGTCCCGAGATGTTCGTAACCTAAATATGGCCGGGATCCCGGGATTAACATTCCTACTACATACATATGAATATAGCAAATAACAAAACCTGCAATGGCAATATTTGCAAGCGTGGCTATAACGGCAACTATAATGGCCAACAATGGCACAGCGAATTTTTTGGAGGTGATTGAAAAGTAATTGTTTGGCTAGTGGAGGCGTATTTTACCAAATATTGTTAATATATAGCAGCGCTTTTGTTGTTATTGTTGCTTATGCTTTTTTTTATTTTACTGGTTGTTTACCGTACACGTATTGTTCGTCAATGTTTCGTCAGGTTATTGTTACAGCTAATAGTTTTTGTTGCTGTTGTTTCCGCTGCTAACGCCGCCTATTTGCATGTCCAACTTCTTTTTCAGATTTTTCTTCTTCTTATTTTTGCTACACTCATAGTAGCAACAATAAACGTATTTGTTTATATGTATTTTTAGTTACCTTAATTTTCTGCTCTTTTTTTGTTTTTTTTTGTTTTGCCTACACTCGAGGTCGTTTGCAGATGAATTGCCGATTGCATAAAACAATTCTATTACATATTAACTACTGCTGCTATGGTTAGTATTGAACGTTTTAACCTCTACTTGCCGAAGTCAATTATTTGTAATAAATATTTTGCATAGAGCGCATTTAGCTAGCATTCGCCACAAGCATTTTGGATGGTTCAAGTTCACTTTGACTTGGCTATATAAACTACTTTTATTGGCATGAAACAATTTGTAAAATATTTCGCACTTAGAATAATGTGCAATCAGATTTTAGCTGATTTTTATGATATTGAATTCTAGTTGAAACGACGAGGATAGCTTGTGGAATCAGTGCCCGTTTGATCAATTATGGATAAAAACGAAAAGGAAAGGCGCTTCTCAAAAATGACCAACAAAAGCAGCCGCCTCTCAACGAGCGATATAGTAGGCTAGGTTGCGTTAGGTGGAAGTTGATAGGGCCCGTTGTGGTACGACTAGTAATCTCGCGTGCGTACCTTGAGTAATGTGGCCGAGCAGCAGACTCGCAGCCAAAGAGATTTCTCCATTGCGCAACATAAGGAGAAGCTCCTCGATCTATTCACATCCAACTTCAACCACTTATCGTTTACCTGTACGTTGAGCTAGCATTTAGTGAGCGATCTGCATTTTTTGTACTGTGATAGTGGCTGATTTCTTGGCCAGAACAGTACTGTGAGACATGTCCAATTGCACCTCTACAAGTTTAGAGGGCTCCTGGAGCTTTGCGCACACGCTCAACTGTTTTTTGTGCCTAGTTTAATTTCTTATCCGGTATGTGTCCCAGATATTTCACAGATTTATTTGGTCGCAAATTCCGTATTCGCCATGGGACGTGACTTTGATCGACGAACTTTGTAGCTTCTTCTTTTTCCGAGTCCTGCATTTTCAACTTGGATATTTAGAAACTCCTAAATAATTAAGTTTTTTTTTAATTAAATATTTATACATCTCTAAATACCAAGTATTTGGGTATTTAGTACCCAAGCTGGTACTTTAAACACAAAAGTATTTAAGTATGCCCATCGTTGATATAAATTATGTCTTAAAAAAATTATGCAAGATAATTGAAAGTATTACGCAAGTCCAAAATCCAATTACCTCCACCCATTCCACAATGACTCATTTCGCTTATTATCAACAATTTCCACCACGTATTTAGTTACAACATACCTCTGCGATACATATAGTTACCACATTTTTTTTTCACCTAATCAATTGCACGTCAATTTGAATGCAAAGCTAAGTATTTGTATATCGCGCTGAATGCAATGTTTTGGAGCGCCCATTTTACAAGGTATTTTCGCAATTTTTGTTTGTGACAGTTTATTTTACTTGTGCGGCCTGTCAGCGTCAATGTGCGCAATCACATCAAATCAAATTGAAATCGATGCAAATTCGTAAATGTGAAAATGCACAATATTCTCACTAATTAATTGTAAGTAAGTAAAAAAGAGTGGATACCAACAACAGCAACAACATATCCATGCAACAAAATTGTAGGTATGCGATTGCCAAAATAAATACGAGCATAAGTTGACAAACGCGCAGATAAAAGAGAAAAAATTAAATCAAACGATGGATTTCAGCCGAATGAAGCCCAACCCAACAAATAGGCAAACGAAGTAAAGTTATGCTTATACCCAATGTGAATACTTTGAAAATATAATTATATTTAACAACTAAAAACAATTTTGTAAGTAAATTTTTAAATTCCACAAGCGTTAAATGACAAAAATTTGAATGGCAAAATTGGGCATTAAATAATATTCGTTTCATTACGTTATAAAAAAATAGTCACTAAATTCATTTCCACATGGCGTTTTTTAAATGGCTCCAATTTTTTGTGATTTCAATGACTGGCGAATATTCGGCATAACAAAACTCCTTTTAATAGTGAAGCGCTTAATCCATACCCTTTAACTTTTCTTTTAACCTCGTTTAGCTCTGATTTTGCTTATAGTTACTTATCCGTACACTAATCCTTTTCGGTATTCTTATTCTTACAGCAATCATCATCCATATCCGTATCCTTATCTTGACCTTTATCCTTCTTTAATTTAAATTTATCCCTATCATTATACGAGTACCTATAGTAGTTCTATCTCTATAATCATTTTTATCCTAATCTTTGGTCTTGACTATATCTTTATTCGTATACTTATTTCATTCTTATTCTTATCCTTGTCCTTATCCTTCCTTATCTTTTTCTTTATCCTTATCTTTATTCTTATCCTTATTCTTATACATATCCTCATCTTTGTCCTTGTCCTTATCGTTATCCATATCCTCAACCTTATCCTTATCCTAGTCCTTATCCTTATTCTTATCCTTATCATTTTCCTTATCCTTATCTTAATCTTTATCCCTAATTTTATGCCTAGCCTTATCCTAATCATTATCCTTATACTTATCTTTATCCTTATACTTATACTTATCTTTATCCTTATCTTTATCCGTATCCTTGTCCTTATCCTTATCCTTGTCCGTATCCTTATCCTTATCCTTATCCTTATCCTTATCCTTATCCTTATCCATATCCTTATCCTAATCCTTATTTTTATCCTTGTTCCTAACCCTATTCTTATCCATATCCTCAACCTCGTCCTTATCCGTATCCTTATCCTTGTTCTTATTCTTATCCTTATACTTATCCATTCCTTATCCTTATCTTTATCCTTTTCCTTATACTTACCCGTATCCTAATCCCTGCCCTTATTCCTATCCTTATCCCTATCCTCTCTCTAGCCCTTGTCCTAGTCCTTTTACCTTATACCGTTTTCGTTATACCTCATACTTTATCGTTATCTTTGTCCATAGAATTATTCTTATCCTCATCCTTATCATTACCGTTATTTGTTTTCTTACCTTTCTGCACTCATGCTTTGGGTATAACAAATAACGGACAATTTCCGAATCGACGTCTATGCCACACAAACTCTTGTATGCAAATCGCTTAAATGCATAACAGCCGTGGCACGCCCCTAAGTGGGGGCTCGAAACGCTTACAACTTGACGGCTTAAGTGGCCAAACACTTCGTTTACACTTACAAATGTCTCTATGCCGCTGTGTATGCATGTATGTATGTATGAACGAGTGTGTAACTGGTAGGATTAGTCAGTGCTGCCAATTGTAGTTAGCTGCCGAGGGGAAGGGTCGCTCTGCAACGCTTTGAGGCACACGCAATACACATGTAAGCCAAGACCTCGGGGACACTCATTACAAGCAATGAGTTCAAATCAATAAAAGGGCACAACTTTTCGCAAAATGCAATCGATTTGAATTGAAAAAAAAATAAATAAAAAATTTGCTGCCGCGCTGCGGTACACCAGCGTC